>NC_062966.1:20325888-20476455 GCF_023119035.1 Salvia hispanica
AAAACGAAAAAATTGTACGAGGATGTGATGAAATTTATGAGAAAGGTATAAGGACCTATTAAAACCAAAAAATTGTACGAGGACCTAATGAACATTTTGATTAAAGTATAAGGACCTAAGAATGTGTTTTGCCTTAGAATAAATTCATCTTATACATCTATATATAAATATCAAAGAAATCTTAAGAAAGTTGGTTAATTAATTAATTTCAAAATTGCTAATTTAGTTATGTACTATTTAAAGTATTATTTTTACATGCTAATACTATTTACTATTTAAATTGTTTGCCGTATAAACAATCATTTTCCGAAGTATGGGAACACGATTTTTTTGAGGTATCAATTTTGATGATATTAAGCTGTGCTAGAATAATAATTACTAACATATAACAACTTGCTTAAACTGATGTTGACTTTTATAACTTTAAAATTATAGGGTGGCATGTCGGCTACAATTGCCAGCTCTCATTTATTTGTTTTTATACACCACCACCACTATTATTATTGTTGTTGTTATAATGGAAAAAAATCCTGATTTATTTTGCTGCATTCTACCAAAAATATTTTGGTTATGAAATAAATATTTAGAATTTTAACACACTGCATTTTAAACAATAATTTAAATGGGAGTGTATATAATTTCAATACTGTAGAAAAGTGCAAGAATTAAGAGAAATATATACAAATTAAAACATGACAATATAAAAACATTATTTGTAATTATCTTTTTTAAAATAAATTAAAGTGTAACATCATATATATCCACCTACAAATTTATAGTATAATACTTTATGTTGCAAGGAAGCTAGAAACAATGTACATAAAAAAGGGTTACATTATTCTTGAGAATACGAATATGCCCACATAAAGGAAATTAAATTAGAAAATGAGATAGTCTAGAAGGACATATATTAGTACAAGAAATGGCCAACTTTTGAAAATTCAAACTATAATAAACTTTTGATGGGGCAGACAGTGGTTGGTTAGGCTATTATTTCAATTCACCGATCATCAGAAATTATAATTACGATGAGAGAGGAAGAAATCATATCTGACACAAGTTCTCAGCCAATGAGAAGAGTTATGTGGCACGCAGGGTTTTATATTAATTCAATTATACTATTATATAGTATAGTATGTCAATAGTGGTCCCATTTATTTAAAAAATATTTGGAAAAATTGGAAATAATATCATCCCCGTCAACAAAAGCGACTTGGCCGTGTTGCATACTTTTCCACTTGCTCACCCTACTTGCTCACTCCATTCAATTAGATTCCATCATTTTGTTTTCTTTAACAACTTTTTCTATTTAAATTATATCATTTGCGTACATATAATCCAAAATTTGTATCAATGTAGAGACACAGAGAGAGAGAGAGGTAATTTTTTGTTTTTATTTTTTTTGCATTGGCGTAATAAAAGGGGAAACAAAAGAAGTAGTTGTGGAAATTAAATCGTTGCAGATTTCTTGCATGGTGGACTTGGATAATTAAATTAGCAATGAAATTTCCAAGTCTTCTATCTGTGACAAGGAACCCATGTCTCAAATTCTTCGAGATAATGACATTGACAGGCGACAGCTATGCTCATTTGACAAATTCTCACAAACAAAATTTCTGTGGAAAATTCAATTTTATTTTTAATGGAGTTATTATTTCTCTCAAATTTGAATGTTTATGGGCTGAATCACAGGGTTTCCTTAATTAGTCATAGAAAGACGATTTCAAAAATCAAAATGTACAACCTGATAGTACTCGTTTAATGTGATTTATTATTATGTGGACTTTGCCAAAAACAACCTAAAACTATTAATGTCTTAGACACGTTTTTTTTCGGACTTTCACCTTCAAATGATAAAAATTTTTTTATAAAAAATACTAATAATTAAATATTTTATTAAGGGAATCATAAATAACAAAAATGCCGCGGTTTTGACCTGAAAAGGTGTCTGTCTTCGTCCTCGCCAGCTTAAGAAAATCAAGCACCATGTTAGTTAACTACTATTACTAGTATGTAATTAAATATACAATATAGTGTTCCGTACTTTATTCCTCTATTTTAATAATATCATCACATGTCACAATAGTATACTATCAACCCTGATATGGAGTATGTAATAATAAGAGGAATAATTGGTATGCAAATATATTCTATAACTATTTTATATTATTATTAGGTACAAAATTGCTCTAATTACACCCACTATTATAAATATTTATCAATATCTGATCAATTTGTAGAGTATTAATAAAAACACAGAAAAAAACAAAAGAAATGCATGGCTTTAATTTTTGTGTGATGCGATGGCGATGCAGAAACTAGTGGCAAGAAAAGGTTAAATAAATTGCAATTTGCACTTAAGAAAGCGTGGTACGCTGAAAACATTTAATTTGTTTTGTTCTATTCTCCTCAACAATTGTTTTTCGAAATAACCAAAATCCCGATCATAACATTGAGAAACACTATCAAACAATTGCACTAGAGAAATAATACGATGGAAACTTCATGTCAATATACATATAGGTATCTGAAAAGTGGGAAATTTAGTTGGGAGACATTATAATAATTAATTTAATTATGATGACGAGATCATAAAAAGCTACAGATATTATCCAAATTTGCGTATGACGTCATCTAGTTAGTCATGCACCAAAAACCATTAACCAAATTCATGACTTTTTCATTTCATTTTTCTTTAATTTTTGCGGGCGCAGTTGTTTAAATTGTCACATTATCATGAGATAATATTTAATATAATATGTGTATCAATCAAGTCTTAAGAAACAAGGGAATGGAACTATTTTATGCAAGCCAAAAGAAAAGGAAATTAGGAAAGTTCAAAGATTCCCATCATAAACGTGCCAACATTGAGATATTTAATTGGAGATGAGTTTATAAAGTCGCGTTTGTCGGTCAGATTGAGGTGGCATTCCCATCTATGGTCACATGACTCACATATTAAGTCATCTCCAACTGAAATAATAACTAATTAATAATCTTGCATTAGCCAAAATAAGAGAGAATATTTTTTAGTTATGGAAATGTTAGTTTGAATTGTTAGTTTGTAACAAAAATTAAGCTTGTAAATATTACAAAAAAAATTTAAAAACATAAATTAAAAATTTATTAATTAAGATACTAAAGTGAGCATTGAGATTATATGTTTATAATTATATAGGAGTACTATATCATATGGGATATATATACAACATATATGGATAAATGTAGGCCTTTTGTGACTAAATGTAAAAGGTGACATATATACAATCAAACTAGTGACATCCCATGTTTGTTTTATTAATATTAACATTGTAGAAGTTAACGTTTTTGTTTACTAATTTGAATGTTTTTGTATGGTCAGTTTTTAGTCTTTTTGATGTTACTATAATTAGGAATGTGAAACGATAAGATTGCCCTTCTACAATAGAGAACATTTGCATTCCTATTGATAATAATCGTTATAAATAAGCCTAAAACCAAAATATACCCCTTAAACTAGACTGGAAATTTATGGAATTATCCTAATTTTTAATTCCTAACTACTATTTGTACCAACCATATTGGCAGAACCTTAAGTTTGAGATGAGAAAGTGATGATGATACCAAGAAGGCAATCCTCTACAAAATGTTAAAATTAATAGTATAGGATAAATATTTATTACGATTAGTAGAGAGAGAGAGAGAGAGAGAGAGAGAGAGAGAGAGAGAGAGAGAGAGAGAGAGAGAGAGAGAGAGAGAGATTAGTTAAGTTGAATATTCTCTTGGGTAATAAAAAAGTCTCTAACTATTAAAGTGGTGATCGAAAGTCCATAAGGAATCAACTCCATAACAAAGGATTTATACAGAATAAAAATAGCAGCTAGCATCAGAATTCATAAATGCAAATCTAACAAAGAAAAGAAAGAATATATTTTTAATGGAATAGGAGTTGTGTAATACTTCACACGAAAAAAAAAATCCAAGCAAACAAACATCTTACCCTCTGATTCAATTTTTGAGGAAATATCTCAAACCGACCAAACAAAGAAAGACTATCTTTTGTCTATTTTATTAATTGAAATAAGATGTAATATAGTAGTAATTTACTCGGTATATCATTCATTGAATTGCAAAAATATTAGTTACGATATAGTTTTATACTACCAGTTTCACTTAGAACTGAATTCATTCAAGAGTTTTCAAGATAAATTAATCCTGAAATGATGTTAGATGATGTATACAAAAGTGAGGGGCATAATATTATTTAATCCAATCAATTTCTTCAAGGTACGAACGAACGAAGATTGATCAAAATTTCAAAGTGACCAAAAACAATGCATCCACACATGTTCGATTTAAATTTGAAACGCTTAGCATTATTGTGCTAAAACCATATAATTAAAAAACTAATTAAACGAAAAAGACGAATATGGTCATGCGATCTCCCTGTTGCAACTTCAACATGAGGGGCAATTCAGGAAATACGTAAAATTTAGTGTATCTGTGTACGTATATATGGTCCCGTGTGAGTGACAGCCCACATGTTCACGTGTTCCCACCTGCGAGGAGAGCCATTAACATCGACATGCTATCCGTATGACTAATGCACAATTACCGTACGATTTTTTTTCCTATTTTTCTCTAATTCCTTTTCTTTGTGGACCATTTTTCACATTTTAGTTGAATTTTCTTTTTCTAATTTGTACTCTACTAGCTCACGTGGCATCATATGAACCTTGTATAATCAACATAAAATTATAAGTATATTGTTACTAAATTTTCTACTTTGATAATATTAGGGAAGGTTCTAAATTATTCTACCATCCATGTCTAACACCCAACCTAATTTATGCGAGACCATTGATCAAACGTCATTATCAATCCACCAAAAATATTTCCCCATTATCTTTTATTGGCTTTGTTTATGGTTTGAGATTGGAGCACATTATCTAATTTCAACTTGTATCAATTTAATTAATTATTGTTCAAGTAATTATTCATAAAAGATTAAGTTAAATATTAATATTCTCATATATAATTTATTTTTAAAAGAAATAATACTATGTCCTGTCGCGATTCCAAATTTTGATAGTAAAAATCGATTCAAGTTGAAAAGATTTGATAGAATTAGTAAATTGAAAAATTAAGTATAGTACTACAAATATAAAACTCACTCTATACTCGTTTCCTAATGGGATATTCGTTCTCGTCTATCCTCACAACAAATAGTCATTTTTTTTTAATCTTAAAGTTTTGAAAATTTCAGTTTTGGTAAGTTTATCTCTTTAACTAGTCACACATTTTTCATTAATAATCATCTAATTATTTATATATTTTTAATGAATTTAGTTTTATATTAAAATTTGTATAGCCTATTATTAAAATTAGTAGTAATAGTGGACACAGTGAATATATCAAAAAAGCATTATATATAATTTTACAACAATATTTCAATGTACAAGGTGGTCGCATTGTGCAATATCTAAAGTGCATTTATAGAGATCCCAAATTAATATCATTATCCTAAATTAGTTGAATTTTTGAGTATATATTATTGTGGAGGTTGCTCCATGATGGGGGCCAAGAAAAACTCAAATTATTGAATGCTAATAAATCTTTAAATTGGCTTATTACAGCTGGCAAACAAAGTGGGCCCCATTACAGAAGATCGGACTACTATCCGTACATAAATCAAATAGTCATAATATTGTTAATCTTTCAATTCAACCACAGTATAGCTAATAGTACCTCCAGAAGAAAAGTTTAGTTAGAATTTTTCATTAAATCAATCACTCACCAAAAGAATGAAACATAAATTTATGGATTTTAATTAAATTTTAAAGACAAAAGTTGAAAGTAATTTGATGTCAGATAGTAATATTGACGTGGATAGGAGAGTTTTGGTGATCCATGCCTAAATACAGTGGCCCATGCACTCCCCCATCCTATAGTGGGAGATTGTTATTTCAATTTCTCACTTTTTTTACATGAATAATTTTCAATCTTATCTGATGCTGATACTTCATCTAAATCTGCTCATTTATTTGTTGTCTGCTTTTATTGCACCCAATGCTGCTCCAGATAAACATGCCCCCACATCCACACTCTCTCTCTTGCAACTCTTTTCCCAATTCTTCATGTGAAAAATATTATATACCCTTTTTCTAATCAATTTCGTATATGGGTCGTGAATTATAGTGTGAAAGTCATTATAAAATTCATAAATAGTGATTGCTAAGGTGCTCCACCTATGTAAATGCCATTAGGAATCTATGTATGCCACAAAAGTGATTCCATTTTACATTTATAATAATACATCAAATGATCTAGTAATAAACTAGTAGTTTGTACTGCAATAATATATAGCTATATAAACATATTGACACATACAATGATAAAAATGGCGATGATAATGGGAGGATAAGATTTTGCGCAATAAAAAATGTCAATTTGTTATGTATATAGGCATAGAATGGGATGACCATGCTGATAGTCAGCTGGCTCAGGGGGGATGAACTTACTCATACACGGTCCACACTCATGTGAATCCCATCAACCTCTCTGCCCCACAACACACACATACTTTACTACTCCTACTATACATTTTTATATTATTCTCATTAATATAAACTTTTATTTTTCTTTTATAGTCTGTACTTGATTGCATTACATTACAAATACATATACAAGTTACAATTTCGTTTTTCTTGATTAAAATATCAGTTGTAAACATTAATTAAATAGGGTACCCACCTACCCATCATGAATCTTCCTATTCCTTACTATCTTAAGGGTTGACCCACATTACCCACATCTAGCATTTCCTCACCCTTTTTTCTATTTTTAAAAATATTATAATCCACTTTTATCATATGTTACTATTTAATCCAAATTTACAAATACTAGTACAAAATAATTGTATTTGCATCAACCAGTAAACAAAGCTGATTTGACAACACTGCATTGTTTTTGATACATACACAAACTTTATGATCATCACATTTGATGTGTTAATACCAAATCAACATAATTTAATATACTAAAAATGACGATGTAGTGGTATTATTTGAAACATATGCAAGTATACAAAAGATATTGATTTCCACAAACGTAAAACCTTGGGCTACTCCTATATATATACTAGCTACCTATTCCCTCATCTCAATAACTCATTTCATTTCCTTTCCTTTCATAAACCATATTTCACCCTCTCTCTCTCTAGAATTGTTCGAAAAAATGGACGTAAGCAGCATAGATGAAAGCACAACTAGTGAATCCATTTCGATCAGCCCGCCGGCGGCGGAGAAGCTCTGCCGCGTGGGCAGCGGGGCGAGCGTGATCATCGACGCGGCGGAGAGCGGCGTGGAGGCGGAGTCGCGGAAGCTGCCGTCGTCGCGGTTCAAGGGCGTGGTGCCGCAGCCGAACGGGCGGTGGGGCGCCCAAATCTACGAGAAGCACCAGCGCGTGTGGCTCGGCACCTTCAACGAGGAGGAGGAGGCCGCCCGCGCCTACGACACCGCCGCCCAGCGCTTCCGCGGCCGCGACGCCGTCACCAACTTCAAGCCCCTCTCCGAGCGCCACCACGACGAGGCCGCCTTCCTCAGCTCCCACTCCAAAGCCGAGATCGTCGACATGCTCCGCAAGCACACCTACGGCGACGAGCTCGAGCAGAGCCGCCGCCACCTGGGCGACCGGAGGGGCCGCGGCCCCTCCTGCTCGCGCCCGGACAAAGCCCCCGAGCAGCTCTTCGAGAAGGCCGTGACGCCCAGCGACGTCGGGAAGCTGAACCGCCTCGTCATCCCGAAGCAGCACGCGGAGAAGCATTTCCCATTGCAGAGCGGGAACAGCTCCAAAGGAGTTTTGCTCAACTTCGAAGACTCCGGCGGTAGCGTTTGGAGATTTCGGTATTCCTATTGGAATAGCAGCCAGAGCTACGTGCTGACCAAAGGGTGGAGCCGTTTCGTCAAGGAGAAGAATTTGCGGGCCGGCGACATTGTCACTTTCGGGCGATCCACCGCCCCGGATAGGCAGCTTTACATAGATTTTAAGGCCAGGAATAATAGCGGGCCGCCCCCCGCGATAGTGAGGCTGTTTGGTGTGAACATATCGGAGGTCCCGTGCGGTGGGAAGAGGATGATGGAGATGGACATGTTCGGATTGAAAAATGCTAACAAGAAACAAAGGATTATTGATGCTTTGTGACCAAGATTTACTATTTTTTTTACTAGTTAATTTCTAGGTGTATTTTGTTGTGTAATCACTATTGTAGATTGTTAATTATGTTGGTGCAAGTTGCAGGGAAAAAATGTTTGTAAATGTACAGTAGTCAGACACGAGAAAAAAGGACTGGTAGATGAAGAGAACTTAGGTGGATATGAAATTTGAAAACTTAGTAATATTACTATGAAAGAGATATGTTCTTTTCACATTTTTGAATTGTTGTTTTTATTTAGTTTTATTTTTCTTAAAATTCTGATATCTTTTTAGCTGCCATGCTTTAATTTCGGAATATCTTTTTTGCCTTTGTTGGAATATCAATTGGGAGTGGCGTGCTGTACTAATCCTTCTTATCACATTTGTTGCCCATATGCATGCATGATAATGAAATGGTAGCACAATTTCAAATTTTAAATGGACTTTTTCATGATGGGGAACTCAGAGATTATATTATATGATACTAGTATTTTTTAAAATATGAGTTTAGTTTTTAAAGTTGCATTATAACCGCAAATCAATGGGAAATTTAATCATCTACGTGTAATAGTATGTACATATAGATTATAAATGATCTGGTTGTAGATATTATGCGGAAAAAAATTTAAAAAATATAGATGCACACCTGTTTATTTATATATGCATATGCTAATAGTACATTCAATTGATCAAGTCGTACAAATGGATTCAATCATTCATGCCCAAAATACAGACAATAAATACAATTAAAAAAACATGCTTGTTCATTAAAAGTACTCCACTAGTACTAGTATAATTAATTTAGTAGTACCAATTTTTTAATTGTAGATACATTGTGGCAAGTCACGTGTTTCTGGTTGAGGGTTGGGCTTTCCTGAATTTGAAACCCAAAAGTATTTGCTAAATCCAGTAAATTTGGGCCTAATCTATCATCTTATTTAATGTTCAACCAATATCTCTCCTACATTGTCTCTTTGTTTCTTTGCAAAAGGAAACATAAATCTGTATTTTGTAATCAGTTAGTCTTAACATGATCATTTCCAAAGAAAATCAATGTTAGCAATAAACCCATTGGCTTTGGAGGAATCTTCGAAGTTCGAACAACATGTTCTTTTCTTTTCCTACTTGTTCAAGTAGTAGTAATATTTTTTTTTCAGCTGCGGGCTTAAGCATGTGTTCTCTCTCGTTAAAAAATGTTTTAAGCTTATTACTTTATTACAATGAAACTCAACATGTTATAAATACGCTTCAATTAAGCAAAGTAGCTAAATTCAAAGTCAAACCACATAATTATTTGTTTAATATTTTAGCGTTTTTTTACCACATGACTCTATCAAAATTTGCAGCATTAATATTCATGTACTACTAAAATTTCATTTCAAATAACAAAAATAATGGAGTATAAAAGTTGAATTGTACGCGTTCAAACTTATATTCTTTTGAGGCATAAATTAGTGGTTTATTTCTTTTAGTTGTACCCAATGTTAACATCAAAATGGAGCACAAAGTCATTCATCAGAATCAGAAACTCTATTTTAAATCCAATTTAATCAGTACCTATTACACAGAAATAAATCAAGCTATGAGAGATTGATTTCAGACGGCCAACATCTAGACTGATCCAAAATCATGTACACCTGTAGAATTGTATATATTGTTCGATTTAAAAAGGAAATAATAGAAGTTAGTAGATTTTTTTCAGCCATAAAATCTCATATAAAAATGGGATGGCTCAGAAAATTCTGAGAGTTGTCTGGTTGTTCATTCAAGAACCCTCTGAAGACTGACAAACTATAAACTTTGTAACTATAAATTATTCACCCATATAAATTCTATGTATTTATACATATCTTATCCTGCAATATTATATTTCTTGTCTTCATCTTTTATCTCTAATTTTGCAGATTCCCATCACATCTGATGGGACTTTGATTTTTTAATTTGACTTAAAATTTTTAATTTGTTTGGTTTTGTTTTGTCCAAATTTAGGTGGGAGAGAATGAATTCACAGGGAGTCTAAAATCTAGACCTTTTTTCTTGATGAATTATTGAATTGTAATTTAACATGGATGTGTCGTATGTGGGGGTATAGAACTCAAAGAAAATCCTAAAATCTAGGTCTAATCTACTTACAATTAGTATAATCTTGAATTGGAATATTCTTGATCGAAAAGTGTCTTGAATTTCCCATCTCACTAGTTTTCTTTTGAGTATAAACTCCAAAATGAAGACTTTAAAAAAATGGGTGGAAGAACTGTGGTATTTTTGAACTATCAATCCATAGATGTGCATATACATACTATTATAAACTTACAATTTTATCCTTTAATAAAGTAAAACTCATTCTCCATAATCATTCGTCCACTTCGAACTGCATTTAATTATTTCCGACCAATAAACCCACACTAGAAAAATATGTTATGTATCCATCACATTCAGTACATTCAATAGTAATCGACTTCACTTATATTAATCCATCAACAGAAATGTGTGCATTAATATGCGAATAATTATCACAGCATCTGTAAAATCTGTGTTGCAATTAAATTATTCTCATCAATATACGGTTGCATGTACTTCCATTTTGCAAAGAGTTTGAAAAATGGCGACAAATTCTTGACCAAATTCACCATAACTTGCCTCGATTTCTTGTTCATCATCTTTAGTTTCTGTGCAGAGTTTTGTTTCTCTATGTTTTCTTTCATAAAACATTATTTCCATTTTAACTATCATGAAAAATGATGTCTTGTACACATAAATTAGGTACTAAGGATAATAA
Organism: Salvia hispanica; assembly: GCF_023119035.1. Taxonomy (NCBI): domain Eukaryota; kingdom Viridiplantae; phylum Streptophyta; class Magnoliopsida; order Lamiales; family Lamiaceae; genus Salvia; species Salvia hispanica. Next base: position 20,336,840 of record NC_062966.1, read on the forward strand.
AATTGTACTCCCTCCGTCCCAAGGAAGATGATAGGCTTTAATTGCCTATCTTGAAGAAAAGGGGTGATTAGCGTAAATTTGAGAGAGATTGAGGGAGATATCGGTTTTCTCCAAGAGGGAGAAACCGTGTTTGAGAGAATGATAAATATTAATTTAATTCATTCTGCTTGATAATAATGAAAGACTCCACGCATATTTATAATATGTGTGGTACAAAAAAATCTTCTACAAACTAGAAAAGCAAATCAAATCCTAACGACTATGGAAAGTAAATAAAATCATAATAACTAAATAATACTAAAACATAAATAAACTAAATAAATATACGGAGAGAATATCAGCTCCCTTCCGGAATAAAATAGAATATCAGGTCCCTATCAACTCCCCCACCGTTGAAAACCACCTTGCCCTCAAGGTGGAAGTCGGAAAAATAATCTTTCATCTTGTTGTCTTTGTTTAGATCTGCAAATAAAATTGTATCGCTTGTGACCTCAACGAATGATGGAGAAACGATCTTCAGACATGAGATCTCTTCAGCGATTTCAGTGACATAACCAATGATGACAACATTGATTTTTGGGCTATGAGATTGTGGAGGACATTTGGTTTCCACCAAAGCCATTGCCTCATCCAACGCTTGAGGCGATTCGTTGTCATCTTTTTCCGTCTCGTCGATGACGGGATCAGACTTGACATTTGTTGTTGACACATAGTCATTTTTTGCAATAGTCTCGACGACAGAATCAGATGTGGCCTCCTTTTTAGCCATGGCCTCCTTTTTTGCTAAATATGCAACTGCCTACGAAATTTTGTTGAGAAGTTTATTATTCTCGGCGAAGTAAATGGCATCCTCATCAAAGTTATGATAAACAGCATCCAGAAATCCTTTCCATGAGCAATTAGGATTCGAGCGTTGATACTCGTGGAGCCATACAGATGCTGGATGGTCAAAAAATAACCTCACAAAAAACAAACGATCAGTATCAGAAAACAAATGATAGTCAAAATACTCCTGAACATCCAAAATCCATCTCACGGGGTTAACACCAGAAAACCGAGGAGGAGAGTCTGGAGGAGAGTTTGACAGCAAGACGGACATGGTGGTAGAAATCAATAGGAGGATGAGAACCTAATGAAAGCACCAATTTCATAGGCTTTAATTGCCTATCTTGAAGAAAAGGGGTGATTAGCGTAAATTTGAGAGAGATTGAGGGAGATATCGGTTTTCTCCAAGAGGGAGAAACCGTGTTTGAGAGAATGATAAATATTAATTTAATTCATTCTGCTTGATAATAATAAAAGACTCCACACATATTTATAATATGTGTGGTACAAAAAGATCTTCTATAAACTAGGAAAGCAAATCAAATCCTAACCACTATGGAAAGTAAATAAAATCATAATAACTAAATAATACTAAAATATAAATAAACTAAATAAATATACGGAGAGAATATCAGCTCCCTTCCGGAATAAAATAGAATATGAGGTCCCTATCAGAAGATGACCCTTTCCTTGGGCGGCATGAGATTTTATGCAATTTTATTTTGTGTGTTAAGTGGTGAGAGTAAAGTAAGAGAGGAAGAATAAAGTAGAGATAAAGGGATTTCCATTTTAAGTAATCAGTCATCTTGATTTGGACAAACCAAAAAGGGAAGTGGGTCATCTTCGATGGGACGGAGTAAAATTTTAGAATGTGAGAAACATTATGTTATAAAATAAAGTAGAGTATAAAACTTAGATGTAAATACGTGAAAATTTGATGGCCGGTAGGGGAATCTAGGTAGGTATAGAGCGTTTAGATAAATGTAGAGGTGCAGTGAAACTATGAGGTCGTTGATTCGTCGGGAGCAATTGACGCTATGCATACGTCATTCATCCGATTAATTACTTAACAAACAGCAATTTCTGATTTGTCAGACTTTATTTTAGAGTAATTGACTGTCATTTTCCATATTTGTTTTTTTAGTAAATTCTAACTATGGTTTACCAACTGACTTAATAGAAAATAAAAAAAACGGCTCTTTTAATTTGAAGGAGGCAAGATAGGGATGGGTAGCCACAGCCTTGGCTTGGCTTGCTCGAGCAACTTTAAATCTCAACATATATCTCAATAAAAAAGGTAGATATCAAAAGATAATCAAAACTTTAACATTTTTGTGGAAGGGAAAATCTAATAAATTTTGTTTACTAAGATACGAGATGAGACAAGCATGGTCATTTGCTTGTTAAAATTTAGAGAGAACTTTATCTATTTCATTTGCTTGTTAGTACAATTTAGAGATAACTTTGTCTATTCCCTTCGTTAAATAAAATAAAACTAATAGTAGTAGTAGTTTCATGCATTTATTTGTTTACAACTTATACATATTGTGGTCTACAACTTTAACAACTTTTTATGGACCACTTTTTTTATTCCTTCTCATTATTTAACAATTGAGCATTAAAATCTATCTCGTCCATTATCATGTCTATTTTTTGTACTCGGATAAAGTATAATTCTTTCAAAATAGTAGGAGTAGTAAATAATTAGAAAAACCTTCCACCCAAAAAAACGAAGCAAATTAAAATGAGTAATTTTCCTAAACATGAAAAGGTTCAAATTAAATATTGATTTGCATAATTCCAAGTTAAACCCTATGATACCAAATCCCACTAAATTCTTCTATTGCTTGTAAAAATAAGCCACCAACATAAGTTACCCAATTGAAGAAATCTGATAGTGCCACAGATTTGGAGATATCTCCCCACCCATATTGGTATCATAAATGAAGAAAGTATGGGAAGCAAGACCATGGGTTGATGTGAGCGATAAATCAAGGAAGAAGGAAATGAAAAAGAGAGTGTTCCAAAAAAAAGAGATGGATGCATGCATGCCCAAATCAATCAATTTGGTGCACAGATATTAGGCAATTTACAAAGAGACATGAGCAAGAAAAAAATGATGACAAAAAAGCAAGCCAAAAGAGGGGCTTGATAGGATGTTGACACTGTAGAATGTGTAAGCCATGCACAATATGTATGTATAATGTTATTGTTGTTATTAAGGTTAAAGATGGTAAGAACAGTGTTTCTGCAACATGTTATGTAGTATCTGTTTGTTGTTGGTCTGAAAAGGTAAAAGGTAATCCTTTGGGTGAAACCCCAAAAACAGAAACTTCCAGTGGTCCATTGTTACCCACTGACATTTAGCCCCATCAAAGTGTTAGTAGTTTCTCTCCTCTCTCCCTCCCTCCCTCCCTGTCTTCTAGTGTGTGTTTTCCAGTGAAAGAAATCTATGGAGCATGTGTTTCAAGGTGATCAACAGTAGATCCTCACAGACCTGTACTCTTTTTACTAGTATATTTCTTTGAACACAATTATGTTTATTAATAAGATATATTCAATTTCATGTAACTGCCACTACCAACATTAATAAGTGAAGAAGCATGGCTTTCACTCTACTATTTGTCTTTTCTTCCTCTCTCTCCATTCTTTCACACTAAATGCCAAAGAGTCACTAATCAGTAATCTGATCAGGATGAATAGGAAATGAAAAAGAAGAAATTGGCACTGGCAGCAGCAAAGATTCACATGTTCCATCGAGTACAATTCACATACTACAATCTAATTAAAAAAATTCAACTAAACCCTAGCTTAATTAAGCTCGTCCTCGTCCTCATCCTCGTCGTCGTCGGGGTGTTCGAAGGCGTAGAGGCTCTCGTTGTGAGGGGCGTGGCCGTGGCCGAAGGCGCGGACGTGGTCCTTGAGGGAGCGCTTGTGCTTGAAGTCGGAGCCGCAGATGCAGAACCAGAGCTTCCCGCAGTTCTTCTCGTGCGTGCGCCAGTCTCCGCGGACGGCGAAGGGCTTCCCGCACTTGCGGCAGCCGAAGGGCTTGCTGCCGTGCTTCCGCTTGTAGTGCGTCTGCAGCGTGCGGAAGTCCTTGAGCGGCTTCGACCGCGGGTGCGAGATGTTGTTCTTGCACCCCTCCGCGCAGCAGTAGCACGGCACCCGCAGGATCGATGACGCCGCCTTCGTCCCCCGCAGCGACTCCGGCCCCTTCCGGTACTCCGATCCGTGCCCCCACATATGCATCTGCCACAAATTCAATTACAATTCAGAAATTGAAGATCATTTGCTATATATGGAATTTTAATTAATAGAAATTGGTGCCTGCATGTTGTTGTATCGGTTGAAGGTTTTGCTGCAGACGGAGCAGGAGAATTGGGTGGGGCCGACGAGGATTTGGGCGGGTGTGGGGATCCAGTACTGCCCTTCAGCAGCTGCCATGTCACTAGGGTTTACTGAGGAGGAAGGAATTGGGGGTGGGCCGATGTGGAGGGCCACGGTGACGCCGCCGTTCTCTGCGGGATTGCTAGGGTTTTGGATGTGCTGGTGCTGCTTGTACGCTGCGAAGCTGGGGTGGTACTTTTGGGGGTTGGGCTGGCCGGGGGGGCCGAGGGAGAGGAGGGTGGAGCAGTCGTCGTCTTCCTCATCGCCGTCCAAATTGTTGTACAAGCAAGACATGTGTGGGAAGAAATGTGTTTGCATGGTTTGCACTAATTTATTTTGGGGATGGGAGAAAAGGTTAGGGTTTTGAAGGAGACAGGGGTACAAACATATGTTCTATGGAGTTTTAATTGGGGAGTTATGGAGTATATATATTGTAGAGTGTTGTGTTGTGTATGTATATTGGGATAGAGAGGGTTTAGAGACAGTGTGTGTGATGTGTGTTTTGGACTGATTTGAAGAGGGGGAGACAAGGGATAGGCAAAGGGGAGAAAAATGCATAGAATGGTGCACCAAACACTAATACTAGATGGCTTGCCTCATAAATCACAATGCTCATTTTCCCAAACTTGGCTTTTCACAGCCCTTGTCATTTCAATTTCTGATCTCTCTCTCTCTGTCTCCCTTCCTCTCCAACCCCATTTATACACTATACATATACATACTCTTTCTCTCTCTCTAGATAAGAAGAAAAAGGTGGATTTGATGAGAAATGTGAACACTGTAGAAGAGAATGCCTTAAAATCTCTAATTTTCCACTTTTGTTCATGAAAAAGCGGTACATGATGGTGATAGCCTGAGGTTAATTATTGCAAACCATGAAGTCATCTCCATCACATGAAAGTTGAAACCCGCTCATTATCTTTTTAATTAGAGCTGCACTATTACCACTAATGTACATTTTTCATGTCACATTTTACACTATATATGTGCACTTATAACAGTATAGTAATACAAATTACAAATCATGAATTCCCATATACGGAGTATGTGTGGATGTGCATAGATTTTAAACTCTATGATTCAAAACCGGTATACAAACTCAATCAACAAATGATAAATTTCATTTTATTCTTCACAATTTAATTACTCAAACTATATTAGACAATGCCTATGTTGGAGTAGTAATATTTATAGTTGGACTTACTTTGTGAGTAATTGTGGATAAATTGGCCCGTAGTTTATTTATATGTATGTGCATTACTTTTAGTCTTTTAATGCATATACATGAATAAGGATCATGATATATACACGAAGCAACACCTTTTCTATGGTGTTAAATATTTGAATACCCTTACATGCACACTTTAATTACACGAATTTAAAATCTAACAAAATAGGAGTATATATAATCGTATAACATTGTAATTACATTAGTACAAATATTGAAATTTTCGCAAAATTCGTGTAAATATAGTAAATGGAGTAAGATTCGTTTATTAATGAAGCAAAAGGACAATTTGGCTAATATTTCTATTTAATATAGTATTTTTCCTTTTTTCTATTTGAGATAAGCTAGTTTGACTCATTAACTATATACTATGTGATTGTACGTTTATTAAATATATATTGTAATTTTCTATCAATTTCGAGTTGCAATGACAAAGAAAGTGACAAATAAGCTTATCCACAAGTCAATGTACAGATTACTGTGGATATATACATATGTCTAGCTCTACTAATTACTATTATAATATGTAAATATGTACTCCAGTACTAGTTATCTTCTTTTTCCTTTGGTAGATAACTAAGATAAGTCTTCCTTTTTTTTGCTTTACTGGTTACCTCCATCTCCATGTCCATAGCAGTTTTATTAATGTCAATCACTCATTACAATTTCCTTTTTTTTGACATTAAGTCATTTTGTTTAATTTTTTCTAGTGCAGTTAATTTCACTACAATAAAGTGATGACTTTATATATATGGTTATAATTAAACTAAAATTAAAAACATATAGCAAGCAAAATTCGACATAAATTATGGAGTAACCAGTAGCCACTGGTTTTAATTTTCTTTAGCTCGTGGGTGAACTAGAGTTATAGTACTACATACAAAGAGTAAAATCTACACAAATTACAAACACTAAAACGTAATTGCAGCAAAAGTTCGAGATAATTAAGGAATTCAAAGCTTCCATTTCAGCAAAAAGGGAATGGTCAGTGGTCACAATATCCCGCTGATTGTGACATAACATTCTTTGCTGATAATTAGTTCTCTGAATATTTGAATTTCTGTTTTTAGTATTTTAAATTATATTATGAATTACACTCCCAAGCAATTCATGCATGTCGATACTCAAATCAGAAAATAATGATGATATTTTGAGACGTAATTTTTATTGGATTAATTATGATATAGTCAAAAAATTGTACTAAAGTGGTTGGATTTTTAAAAAGTAAAAAGTACATATGTTATACATTCAAAATATACATATTTTATACAAACGGTATTGCATAAAGATACCAAAATCAGAAAATTAAAATAAAAGTGTACGGAAGAATGACTGTTTATCATAATTGACAGGGTTTATATTTTGTTGGCTTTGTTGCATATATATGCAGCATATCTTATAATTAAAGCTTAGCTGTTGGACCTTTGAGGCAATTTTCCCCAAATTTACAGTGTATCAAATTCGAATTAAGCTTAGCCTTGATATTCTAATATTCTATTATTGCCCAATATATACATCAAAATTACTATAAAATTACTGAACACGTATAATTTACTAAACTCTAAACTCTAAAAACAAAAAAAAAAATTGCTCCTTAATTCTTTTGGGTGCAAATAATATCAAAGAGGACTGCAAGAAAAGTTGGAAGGTAGTATTTCCCAGTTCCAATTTGTTTGAAGTATATTAAGATTATCTCAAATTTTTCGTATGAGCTAGGTCCAAAATTGATAATATTAAATTAAAGTGCAATTCACTATTTTATCAAATATTAGTATCAAAGCCTAGGTTTAGATTAGACCCGATATGACCTAGGTCAGGGTTAGACTCTCAGGTTCGAGTTGGGCCCAGAATGTCACAAGTTCGGGTGAGACCCAAAATGACCTGAAGTTGACCGAATTGCATGAAAAGTTCTTGATCTGCTCTCGGTTTGGGGGGAATTTCATTGGGCGCAAACTCATACCATACCACATCTGAGAACAATAGAAGTTGAAAATAATACTCCTAGCTAGTGTATAAGCGTTACGGAATCCCAGTTAGTTTGAAGCATTTGGAAAGTTACCCAAGAACAAATTTATCTTAATTTAGCCTAAAACGGATGATATTAAACTAATACGTAATCCATAATCCTAACACCTTCAAAATTTGTTGAACCCAATTAATTCTTTAAGTTCGTTTGGGTTCAATAATTTTCTAGTACATCGGATGCCATGATATAAAAAAAATGGAGAGAACTCATAGAATCACTATAAAAAAGTGCTCATTTGATCGTTTTACTGTATATTTTTATATATAGTCGTACTAGTGAATTGTTGTATAGTACTTTATTTGTCTCATTCAATATTATTCGGGATGTAATACTTAAATTTCTAAAAATAGAAAAATTATTATTTCTTCACTCACCACACTAAACTACATTCAGTACTAAAATATTTGATTGATGAATTATTAATTAATTTCTACTCCGTATCATATTCATATCTATACCTGGCCCATTTATCATTATTTCCAGTAAAAAACTTAGTTATCATAGTTTCATTAACGTCCACATGACATCCAATTTGAACTTACTTTATAAAAAAAATTTGTACAAAAAGCTCACTTTTGCAAAAAGTGGTTACATTCCAAAAATAACTTCCATTAAAGGTAGTTAAATCGCCTGAACAAGTGGTTACTCCATAGAGGAAGGTTTGAATACAAGTTCCTTTTATGTATAGAAATACTATAAAATAATGAATAATTGTCAAGTATTAATGGAGTGTTTGGCTAAGCTTATTTTAGGAACCTTGTAAAATGTTTCAAAGGTTAATAAAGTGTTATGTATATTTGCATAATGACTTTAGAAGGTATGGAGACTAGAGAGTGAATTACTATAAATTATAGAAAAAAATCCTATTTACAGAGAGAAAATAGGGGAGATTTGTGACTGAAAGTGCCTATATTGAAAATAAAATGTCATACAGAGTTATTTTTGTGTAAAGTTTGTTGCTCATAAGATTATAAAAAATTAATTAACTTGTTTTCTAGAAAGCTCATAAGCTGTTATAAAAACATTTTAGGAGTTTATTTTGTCATGCACTCTTCATAAGTTTCCAAACAACTTAAAAGTTTCATATTCGGACTTTGTGTACAATTAATTTTTAAATATCATTCCTAAAAATAAGAAGATTGAGAAATATTGGTTGGAAATTACAATTGTTGGGAATGTGGACTATGTGCGTCCAATGAAATCTCGTACACCCCTAAATTATTGTCTGAACATCTCAGAAATAGAGACCACGATCTTTACTGATTGTGTTTCACTTCATAAATCGAGTTTTAAATATTATTATCAAATAAAAAATGACGTTTTAATTTGATTCAACGAGTACCAGAATCACCTACTCTGTATCGATTTTCAAGACTGGTTATTACATTGTGTACGTTCCTCATTGTAAGAATAGAAGGCCCATCAATTTCAGCCCAGTTCTAGATAAATAATGATTAGCTCGGAAACTAACTTACTTCCCAGTCCATAAATCGATAGAACTAACCAGATTAACTAAGGAGATTCATATTCGAGAAATTAATGAAATCGTTTAACTAAGCTATAAAAAAACAAATTTTCTCAAAACATGTAATTTTCGAATGAATGGTTATATTCAGCCCATTCTAGTTATTACAGCCGCTTATTTATTTTTTAAAGGTAATAAAAAACATTAATTAAATTACTATGTTATCCTAAATTTATAAAGAAAGATATTCTCAAATCAACAGAATAGCCCCCCTCATCCACAGTCAATACTGGTGACCACTTCTGGAGGCTATACTCTCTCTCACACACATACATTTTCAATTTCCTAATTGTATAATATTAGAAATGAGTCATTCACCCCTTAAAAGATTTCATAGGGGGGAGGGTTATCCACACTTATATAGAGAAGCTAGGATGTGGGACAAGGATTTAGAAAATTTAACATATAATATTTGAATTTTCTTTTATAAACAAATAAATAAATAAATAAATTTAAATAATACTATTTGAATTCTCTTTTATAAATAAATAAATAAATATACTAAAGGCCATGTCAGTGACTGAGTTGTCGAACCCAGAATATTTAGTCTCGAGCAATTTCACTTGACGCACTTGAATGATTTATTTTAATTAGGTAGCAAAATTTCCGTACACAAATGGGCTTGCCACTGGATAATAGGAGTAATATATCTAGGATGTAGGCCCAATGAATTGGTACATAATCTATAGAGAAATTATGGTGCAAATTGCAATCGACCGTAGCAGATCCGTTCTGCGAAGCAACTTCAAATACACCGCCACAAAAAGAATATTCTAGTCCTCGACGAATTGTAGATGTCATGTGTAATATCATCATTCGTCCGTGTGACACACGCCAAACCAAGAGCGTGGGGCGTGCCTGCCCTTTCAACACGTCGAAAGGTCAATTTAGCTTTTCGAAAATGTCCATTAATTGCCATATCCCACGCGACATACCACGCGCGTGTTCAACCTCAACCCAAGATTCTTCCAAAGCAATATATGTTTTATTTTTTCAGTTAATTCTTGAGTTACATTTTTAAAAGAATGTAATTGCAAAATAGTAATTAGTAAAATTAAAAGTTTCATTATACTGTAACTTAATTTACTAATTATAATAAAAGATAAATAGAATATGTAATGAAGGGCCAACCGAAACTTATATATGTAACGCATGAATTTCGAATATTTTCAAGTTAATCATCAAATTATAAAAATTACATGCAACATTTGACGATATATTCAGGATAAATTCATGTAAATCTAGCAACATCCTCATCTCAAACTTTTTTGTGTTTTACACACATACATGTATATTTATATGATCTTCCTTTTTACCAATGTAGATTATAGTATTTCACTCTAATCCGTCCAACATTTGGATAAGGTTGGGATCGGAAAGAATTGCTGTACGTCTTATCTGTACATGCTTTTCTACAAAGAGATGTTATTTTGTCAATTAATGTAGATCATATTTAATTTGTATAGAATATTCTAGTATAGTTTCTAATTTCCATATATCTCGTATATGCATATCAGCATATGCCTTGGCTGGTTACAAAGTAAAGGAATGTTATTTTGTCAATTAATAAGAATATTCTAGCATTGTTTCTAATTTGTATAAATGTCGTATATACAGTTGGGTGGCGCTCTACCAAACCAGAAAAAATGAAGTCTTGTTCATGAAAAAGAGATGTTGATCTTATCTACAAAATCTGCAATGCCAATGCCCACACATAAATAAGCAGAATCAAGCTCGAATATTCAAACCTCCCCCACTTTCCCTCTCCACTTTCTCTCTCTAAGATTCGTCCATATGCGACGCCGCGACCTCGACTCTTCCCCTCCCCTCCCCACCCTTAATTATATTTGATGGAATCTCTTTCTTGCTTCTTACTCTAACCTTAATCCTTAAACAAATCTTATCACTTTCGCTTTGCTTATATATACGCCTAATCACTTATCCCTATCTATATCTTAGTATCTGCTAATGTAATAAAATGGTGATTAACGGCCATAATCACAGTGGTTTGTCGGAGAATATGCAGAGGTGCTGTGATTACATCAAGGCGTTGGAGGAAGAGCGCGCCAAGATTCAAGTTTTCCAACGCGAACTCCCTCTCTGTCTCGAGCTCGTCACACAAGGTATGGCATCATGTCTTCTCTCATGTTCAATTTTTGGTGTGATTTTGACAATGGCAAAAATTTTGCAGCGATTGAGACATGCAGACAGCAGCTGTCGGAAACGACGACCGATCACAATTTACATGGCCAATCGGATTGTTCGGAGCATACATCTAGTCATGTTTTTGAGGAGTTTATTCCGATGAAGAGGGCTTCTCCCGATAGCGACGGAGAAGAAGAAGAAGAAGAAGAGGATTCGAAGAATAATGAAAGCGTTAAGAAATCGGATTGGCTTAGATCCGTACAGCTGTGGAATCAAACTCCAGATCCATCTTCTAAAGAGGTCAGTTTTTTTCTTGGAATTAGTCCACTTTGTTACGTGGGATTTTGCGAATTTGGATAAAGATTTGATCTTTGATTGATTTTTTAGGATTCGGGTACTGTGAAACTTACTGGGTCGGAGGTGAAGAGAGATGGCGGCGGCGCATTCCATCCCTTTAAGAAAGTTGTCAGTGATGCATCTACCAGTTCCACGGCGGAGAACGGCGATAAGAAGGAGGCGCAGAGAAAGGCGAGGAGGTGTTGGTCGCCGGAATTGCATAGGAGATTCTTGCAAGCTCTTCAACAACTAGGAGGCTCACATGGTATGTTTAAATTTAAATGCTACGCCTTCGCTCTATTTTAATTGAGTCGTTTGTTTTGATAATAAATTTTTTTAAAATTGTGTTTTGTGATTTATTGTAGATAAATAAAGTCTTAAAAGATCAAAAGAATTAGAAAGTAGTCAAGAAAATAATGTAAGAAAAATTAAATGAGACTCAAAAGTAATTTGAGCAGTTCAATATTCAAGATGAAATATGAATCGAGTAGAATAGGATGAATAGAGATTTTTTTTTATTTAATTCGTGCTCGATGGTTAGTGTTGATTTTAATTTTGGATTTTGCAGTGGCCACACCGAAACAAATTAGGGAATTGATGAAGGTTGATGGACTCACAAATGATGAAGTTAAGAGTCATTTACAGGTTGGTGTTCATATTTTAATTATTGTTCTCTTTATAAGATGTATGTTTAGTCGAGGAGAAGTACAGTAGATACTCTATTGCAATCGGTTAATGGTACAGCAAATAGATACTGTATAAGCCATAGTAGTACTAGTAACATATTGTAATAAGTGCATAATATACCTATGGGCTATGATATTACAGTAGCTTTTAATTTTCTAAATTTCTTTCGCTTTTTTCATGTATAATTGGAATATAACATCTTATGCCTTTTTACAGATGCGCCAACCGAACTTTCCCTCTTGCCTTCCTATTTAAAACTTCAATTCACAACTATTTCAACATTTATTACAAAAAAGAATACTAGTATTAATTTGTCATAATTACATTGCCATCAGCATCAAACTTATATTCAATATTGAGAATATAAACTTTTCTTCGAAATTAAGATTTTTAAAGACCGCCCCACAACAATTACTACTTGATAGGAGGAATAAAGAATAAATCACTTCAAATTAATACTAGTATATTTCATAGGATTCATAATGATAACTGACCCAATTTTATCCTAATCTTTGTAGACCATATAACGCAAGATTTTCATGACCCTGTGACAATTGACAAGATATTAATATCTGCGATGATCATTCTCTAATTTTTGTAACTATTAAGTTTAGCTACTATGAATAGTATATATATGAATTAATTGATTATGTGCTACAGAAATATCGGTTGCACACGAGAAGGCCAAGCTCCTCAAGTCATAGCAACAATGCACAAACACCTCAATTCGTGGTGGTTGGAGGATTATGGATGCCGTCCGAATATACTTCCACCGCATCCGTGAAGGCGCCCAATGGCACCACCTTTGCTTCACCGCCACCACCCTTCCAAGAGCCACTACCGTCTCCTAAAAAAAGGCAACAAGTTAAGGCTTCATCACAGTCTACCGGTGGCGCTCAGTCTTGCTCTGCGGCCACCTCCTCCTCCGGTCACACGACCACCGCGGTCTCACCGGCTTGCTAGCTTTCTCTCGTGTAGAGATAGATACTCACAGTCGCTACTCGCGCATGTTACATTATAGAGTGATATTGAGTTCGGATATTTTGTACATTTTTTTTTGTGAAATTATAAATGTTTTGTAATGTTATGGGTAGAGCATTGCATTTTGACGGTGACAGTTATTTTGGACATTGAAGCCCATTTGTTGAAAATAATAGTGAAAAAAGAATCTTTTTTTCAAACATGAAAAAGTTGGGAAATTCACATATATTTGACTTACCAAACCATTAAAGTAATCAATTAAAAAAAATAATGAAATATGTTAGGTGAAATTCATGGTCAGTAGCCGTTAAGTGTTGATTCTATCGTGTGGAATAATCTATTCCTACGGAAGAAATTTCTTGGAAGCTACATAATATACGTTGTGGAGAAGGAAAAGGAAAATGGACAATTATATATTTCCAAGATAAGGAATTAATATACACATTTCCAACTAAATTTGCATTCTTCATCTATGATTAATAATTTTAAATTGCATGAGGCGGCTATGTTAAGTTCGGAATATCAGATGGAAAATAATTTTAAAAATAAAAAAGTATGTCGTGTGTTATGCAATATGTTGATTCTTGTATTTGAAAAGAAACAATTTAACAAAAAAGATGGAATTTGGTTTATTGCCAACAAAAACTAATGGCGCTTAGGAGTCGACTGTCAATGGCCCCAATGTAAGAATATTCTTGTGCACTATAAGCATATGCATTATTAATTGTACATTAATTGAGGATTAGTGGCATTATTAAGTTAATAACTATTCCTCATTGGAAATAATTAGCAATTACAAGTCGATGTGATTGGTTGGGTATATTCTTTATTTTATATTATCTTCTACACAGGAGATAGGCGCAGGATTTTCGGATCCCACGAGAATCTTGCCTCGTTTAAGATACGTACTAATGTTAACAACTAATTAGTACTACTAGTCCCTCCGTTCCATAGTAATAGAGGCGTTTTTTCATTTCCGTCCGTTCCATAGTAACAGAGTCATTTCCCTTTTTAGTAAAGTCAACACATTTTTCCACACTTACTTTACTCTCTCTTACTTTTTTCTCTCTTCATCTCTCTACCTTTTCATTTTTCACTTTATTCCCTCTTTACTTAACTCACCTAACACAATTTTTCTTAATCTCCGTACCGAAAATTTTTGCCTCCATTACTATGGAACGGAGGGAGTACAAAATAGTCAATTCAATACACATGTCGTTTGCCCCACTTGATGGGTGGTAAAAAATGATAGTCGATTTTGTCCCATTATAAAGTGCTCCACGAGGCATGTATTCACTTCTAAAAAGATAAATGATCAATTTTATCACATTACTTGTGTTTACTCGAAAATATCACATCACATGAATAATTACTAGTAGAATATAAGTATACAAAATATCATGCAATTACTGTCAAACAAAATTCATTTCCCCCTAACTTTAATGTATTATCAGATCCAAAGATTTCTAAGTCAGATTCACACACCTTATCCAATATAATCCCAATATATTAAATTATTACTTGTTTGATTAGAATAAGTATAATGTGGTGGGGTTTTTACCTTAAAACGACCCTTGGGTATAAATTTGGCCAACTGTCTCTTGCATTCCGTAAAGGTACATATAAAATTCCTAAAAGACATTAATAGCAATCAAGATCCAATTTAAGGATGTCTACACAAAGCCATTTTTGGACATTTCTTGTTGAAGTTTGGTTTGACCTAACTTCATGTATTAGTGGCTTATCTCTTCTAAGTCAACATTTTTTATACGCACTTTTCTTCATCATTGCGCTAACCATATCCCTGAGATTCTTCTTACACACACACACTTTTATTTAATTATGTATTCAACCACGCTAATTGGATCCAGCTTCATGGTTGTTGATTCGTAAAATTTTATTAGGATTAATGAATATGTCCTAAAGAATATCCTAGAATAATTATATGCTAAATGTGGGTGTTAATCTTGTTTTCTTCTTCGTTTAAGATAATGCACTTTATGCAATATGCATACACCTAAAGTTGGCTGTCAATGCATATGTCATGACTGAGTCAATTAATATAGTGCATATTATATAATGAAATCTTATGTTTTCTGCATCTTAATTACCCCAATCATTGAAGTAATCGTTATACTCATATTACTTAATAAATTATGCCAAGCATATCCATGGTGTGATTCTTATTCACGTTAATACACATTTAGTGTGCGTATGTGTGTTTTAATTTACCAAGTTTGGCCTTTTGTACCTCCTACAGCCAAATTGATGGTGAACTGTTCGCAAACTATGTGCCAACTCATTTTGGTATGTAACGCATATATATCCTCGTAAATGCTACTCCATATTTGTTATTGGAAGTCACAAGTTTTAATTTAAAATTGGAATAGTACTTATATGTGAAAGGTAGAGAATCAAATTAGTCGAAAGTATTATTCATAAAGAATAATATGACTCATTTAATTAGAAATGGAACAAAAAAGTAAAACGTGAATATTTTTTATGGAAGATTCAAAATTAAAAAATATGACTCTTTATTGTGAACATGATATTATTAATATTCCGTGTCTTTACATTTACAAGACTCCCTTAATATGAAAATTTTAAAACCAATACAAGGCCCAGTCATACATATATGAGATATAAAAGAAACAAATTACAATTGTTTAGTGGAAATAAGAAATAGTATTATTGTCGTTATTATTCAATATATTTTTTGAGTTTTTATATTCAATTTTGAGTACACTGTTGGACATATTGTACGGCAAAAATTAAAAATTTAGTCTCATGTACTAACATTATTTGAAATTTACCCCCAAAAAAACTTATCTTTTATAGACAAAAAAATTGAGATCCAATCACTTGTGTTGAAAAGTTTTAAAAAATAAAAAGAATTTAGAACGCAGAAAAAAGTGTCCCTAAATTAAAGACAAATTAACTTAATTTCTTATTTATTAGGACGTTTCCATTTGCGTCCTCTAATTTTAGTTGGGACCCCAGTAATAAGGACGTTTTTTGCAGGGTTGGTATATTTTAAAATACAAATTAACCTCTTTAATTGTATTAAAAGTGTCCTTAACAGTTTTCTTATTTATTTTAGTGTTATTTCCTTTTTCATTTTTCCTATCTTCTTTTTTGAATTACACCCACAGACACTTAGGAAGTGTTTTTCCCCCTTTTAGAGTTGAAGTTTAGGAATCATTTGCCTCTACTTCACGTAATTATTGTATTACTTATAGTTTGTTCAATTAGTATACAGTGATATGATCATAAAAATAAAAGTAAAGTATTCTGAGAAAAATTGTGCATCACTTACACTCTGTTTTGTAATGCTATCAAGAACAATTGGTAACAGTTTTCTAAGTATTTTAGGGGTGGTGCAATTTGAACTTAGAAGTGTTGTTGGTGGATGCTGATCAAATTTCCAGTGGTACTCCAGGTTTAGGCTCTAGTACCTTGGCATCTGGTAGCTCTTTCATAAGAAGTTCCTGCATTGATATACATGAAAGAGAATAAGATTGCCCCAAGAGAAGAATAAAGATTTTTTTGACAATATATTGACAACCTAGACAGTTCCATTAGTTAGTGTGAAGTGTGAACTACTACAACTTTTGATTCTGAACTAACATGATGCACTAGCAACAGTGTTTATAAAAAAAAAAAAGGAGTATCTATTTTATCTTCTTCATATTGGAGTGCTCAATGACATTTATCTATGTGCATTCATAATTATAGCACTTGTTTCAAAAGAAAAGGATTTTTTGTTTAAAAGGAAGGAGAAGATAACCTTGAATGATTGAATAGTCCCTTCAGCCTTGATGATACTAGCAAGAGCCCCTTTGCTGTCAAGTTCGCCGTTCCTCATTGGGACGATATACCTACAATATAGAGAAAGAGATATCAATATCCACATTATGACATATGCTGTGTATATCAGCACAAAGGTGCATACTTTGCCTGCAGCAGCTTTGCAAGGCGAACTGCGTCTTCCTGGCCAGAAACCAGCAAGAAATATGGCAGAAGCTGCTTTATAACAGGTGTGATGACTATGTCAGCTCTCTCCTTCCCCACTGACTCCTCGTTGTAGACGCAGTGTGGTTCATAATACAATGTCACCTTGCCGCTGGGAGAGGTCACAAGGTAGCTGCACGACGTGTTGTTTGTAAATAAACGTGTGCAATAAAAGAGATTCTAGTGCTAAAAATATACCCATTCTCAGGCCGCTGCCAAGGAGGGCCTAAAACTGGGCCTGCAGTAGCACGGACTTTCACTGATGATCCGTCCTTCCCTTGGATCTCCGAGCCCTCACCGGGCTCTAGATACGTTACCTACCATTTTTACATCCCCAAAAAATCAGCATATGACAGTATATAGTGGACATAGTTGATACCATACACTTCACATAAATAAGACAACATTTCTCCAACAGTGCTGAATATCCTAGAATTGCACCTTCAAGAACACTAAATACACATAATCTCTTCCCTAAAACACCATTTTAATCCACATTCCAACTAAACTCAGACAATTGATATTGAACAAAACTGAACTCACATTAGAGAACAGAGGATCCAAGAGTTCTTTAGCATTAGGAGTTGAAACAACTCTGAGATTTGGCAGCTTCTGAGATAGGGGCTTGAGAGTTTTCATATGGCAGTGATCATCAAGGCTTTGTGTGATTAGTAAGCAATCGATTTCAGGAAGATCGTCGAGCTGCACTGATTAGCAACACCATCATTTATCAACTCACAAGCACAAGAAGCATTACCAAACATAAATCCCAAATGTTAATACCTTGAAGTTCTTGATGAATTTCTTAGCAGCATCATATAACCAAGGGATTCCAAAATCCAAGTTCCCCACCAAGATTGGATCAACCAATATTTTTACACCTCCCACCTCCCATATCCAACTATTCCCCTGATCCAAACCACAAACCTCCATCAGCCAACCAGAGAGATAGAGAGAGCCAATATCAAGAAACTCGAATCTCACCTCCAAATAAGTGAGTTTGAAAACATCAGTCTCTGAATTGTTAGATTCCATCGCTTTTTCTTCTGAAACTACAGCGCAAACCTTCTTATTTAACCTGTAATGTAACCAAATGAGCACAAATTCCACTCAATTTCGAACTTAGAATACACACACACACACACACACAAACCTTGGGTTTGAGATCTTGAGTGAATCAGAGTTGATTAGAAATGGAGTTTCTTGATGGGAGGCGAAGTGGGCTGTTGCAGATGGGTGCAAGGGTTTTCTAAAACATGGTTTGCAGGTGAAATAGTGCAGAGAATTGCACTGAGCAGCCATTTTCGCACTTGGATTCAAAATGGGATCTTTTCTTTCTGACCAATATTCAATTGAGTCTTCCTAGGTTTCTAATTAACAAAGTGAGAGTGAGTTCTTGATTTAAGGTTGTTAATCAAAGTAAGAATGTGAGAGTCCAACGCAGTTAACGGTTTAAAATGCAAATTGATTGGTGGCCCAGATGTTCCCAAGTGGCAGATAATTCAACCCCAAAATCAAACAAAAGTATGGGATTTTTTGTTTTCCAACCAGAGATTTCCAAATCTTTAGGAAAGACAAGACAAGATAGATTCTTGGAAACTCATAACTACCTTGAAAGTTAAAACTGTTTCTGTTACAAAACACTCTCCACATTTCCCCCAGAAATGAGATATGCACTGATTTTGGGACTTATTTACAATTTGAAAACTAGTGCTCTTTCCCATTTCTGGGATTGATAAGGTTTGAGACTTAAAATATTTACACCTATTGGAGAGGGAAATCATTTTTGTGCTCATACTTCCTCAGTGTAGCATCCAAAATCATCCACAGCCTGTCTAACAAGGCTTGACAAACAACTCTGATTGCACTGCCTATTTTATCCTTGTTCATAAGGAACTCCGCGGTGTATTGGCGGGATTTTCACTCGTGCAGCGCCTTTCAGCTCGTACTGTACTCCTTTATAGACAACAAAGATCATCACCTTAGTTAAATAGCCATTATCAACAAGGTCCAGAGAGAGATACTATCAATAGTTTCTCTTCAAGTGTGTGTAGTTTACAATGTGAAATTGAAGCCAGTTAGATGTGGTAATATACCATAAGGCGCGACAAAACATCCTTGGATTCTCTGGTTGTGGCTTGTAGCACTCCTTCAGCTTCAACCAGAAACTCTTTATAAACCCATGGTTCAGTTTAACCTTCCTAGCAGCTACAGCATTTTTTTTTTTTTCAAATACAAGTTGTATCTTAACAAATCATATCTAGCAAAGTAAGAGGCTGACCTTCGCCTCTGCCAAGCAAACGAGGCTCATGACACCAGACACGTGCGGTTGAGCTTCAGGCGGCCTATCTTCAGCCCAGCTCGAAGGAACAAGAACTTCTTGAGTTAAGTAGTCATAAGCCATAACACCTGCGCTTGCTCAAGAATCTGATGTCATGATCAGAAACAATCAGGACTAATATTCAAGTTTATCACTCATCAAGAATTTGAGGTCTGAAATCCAACTTTTGATGATTCTTGAATTTTATATTGCAATGGCCTGTGTGACATTGCTGCTATTCTTCGATTTCTCTACGCTTTGTGCTTGAGCCCTTTCAGCTGTTCAAGTGCACCAGAATGGCTGAATCGTGTGCCAAAAGCACAATCTAGCATTTTCAAGCATGAAGAAATCTGTCATCTGACTACTCTACATAGCATTAGCACAACAACTTAACAAGATTGGTTTTCCTTCTCAGCTTCTCTTCGCATTTTCTGAAAATCATAGTATATAGGTCGCAGATAGAACAGGTTTTGGAAATGATCACCAATATTTGAAGATGAAATTAATATCGTTACTTACACATAACATGTCAAAGCAACTTTGCAGAGCTACAACTCGAGAAAAGAATGAAAAACACAAAACAAAAGCGTGTAAGATACGGTTTGTCTTCAACTTCGTAAGATCAGAAAAGTTATCATCTTTGCCAAATCGCATTCTCAAGATTCCTCAAAAAAAAAAACCAAAAGATCCACTAAAGATATACTCAGATATATCTCACATAAGGAACAATGTTGCTTTTCTCTTTCTCCCTCCCTCCTCTCTCCTCTCTCTCAAGTTTCAATGGCTTTACCTTTACTAGGTGATGACAAAATTTTCTGACAATAAAACCTAAAGTTTCCCTAAATCTACCGTCTATATGATGTTCAAGATTCCAAGCGCTTTTGAAGTAGTCTCGTATCAGTGATATCTTGATTTTGTGTTAACATTGTCATGTCTCAAGTTGGCCTTTTTATTCTCCCGTTTCTAGTCTTTCTAATAAATGATAAATTTAAGGATACGAGTCTCGGTGATTTTTCATAATTTGAGATCAATTTTCAAACCAAGAGTTTCTTAATTTTTTCTCTCTTTCTTATTATTTTTCTAACAAAATATGATTAAATCGAACTACCCAACGTAAGATTTGAAACCCTAATTCTGAAATTTCCACCATCGCAGCCTCCACCCTCCTTTCCCCACCCCTCGTCGTAGAATTTTCAAAATAAGAGTTTTTTTTTTCTCTTTCTTATTATTTCAATTACGAAATATATGGATGGACCAAACTATCCCACATAAGATTTGAAACCCTAATTCTGAAACTTCCACCTTCGCCGCCTCCACCCTCCTTTCCCTATCTCTCGTCACATAATTTTTTCTTTTTGATTTTTTTTCTCTTTTTGTTCTCTCTTTCTTATTTTGAAACCAAACTATATGAATGGACCAAACTACCCCACATAAGATTTGAAACCCTAATTCTGAAACTTCAACCTTCGCCGCCTCCACCCTCCTTTTCCCACCTCTCGTCGCAGAATTTTCAGAATAAGAGTTTTTTTTTAAATTTTTTTCTTTCAGTTTCTTATTATTTCTCTTACAAAATATATGAATGGTCCAAAATACCCCATGTAAAATTTGAAACCCTGATTCTGAAACTTCCACTCGCTGCCTATACCCTCCTTTCTCCACCCCTCGTCGCCTCCTCCCGCCTCTTCCTCTTACTCCACGTCCGTTTCCGCTGGCTCTTCCTCATTGCTCTATTTGTATTATGATTATATCTTTTTGGGTAGGAAACCTCCAATTTGTCATGTTTTAATTAATGTAGATTCAACGTGAAAATTTAAATTTATACTATAACGAACAAAATGCGTGGATTTAATTTCAGAATCAAGAATTGGAGTTTCAAATTTTATGCGGGTTAGTTTGGTCCGTTCATATATTTTATGAGGGAAATAATGAGGGAAAGAGGAGGAAAAATAAGAGAGAAGGCAAAAAAAAAATAAAAATTCTTACTCTCTTTCATCCAAAAAAATCATCAAATTGAGACCCTTAGAAATTTCTCGTAATAAACCGGTTTATCTAACATAGTTTGTTCGATATATAAATCTAGAGAAGAGCATTTGAGTTTCAGTTCGATTTTTAATCCAAATCGAATCGAATCTGAAAAATCGAAAATGGACATCAAAAAATGTAAGTAAAGCAGGGGAAAGAAACTTTCCACTTTTAGAAATGGCCAAATGAGACTATTTTTCGTGGACAGATGAAATATTTTTAAAATTGAACCTAGCCGAACTGAAAAACTGATAATTTGATTTTCTGTAGGTTTAATCAAATCAAAACCAACACTCGGATTAAACAACATTGAATATCAATTTTTAATTAATTGAATTCGTTAAGGATAAACTAGTCATTCACGTATGTAATCACACAAAGTAAGTGAATCACTTCTACTAATTTCATGTAAAAATATTAATTAGTTGTTGCATGATTAAGAGGCAATGCATAATAAAATTAATTTCCTTTCATTAATTAATTCCTTAGGGATTTAGAAATATACACTTGGAAAGGGTTCTTAAAACGGAAAGGGTGTAAAAAGTGTATTTTTCGAATCGCAAAATTGTTACTACTTCAAATTAAACCCTTATTAAAAACTTGAGAAATCTATTGAAGAGCGCCCAAATCAATCAATTTGCTTCTCAGACGAGGGAAGAGGAAACCAAGTATTCAATCTGCTGGAAAAGGCCGGCGATTGATTGGGGAATTCCGTCGAACACATGGTGGTGAAGCAGTTGATCATAGCCGTCGAAGGCACGGCCGCCATTGGGCCCTTCTGGATGACTATCGTGTCCGATTACTTGGACAAGATAATTCGGTAAATTCACGAACTCGAACTGCACTACGTGTTTTCTGTCCCTGTGTGTGTGCGTGCGTCGATTGATTATGATTTTGTGTCTTCGAATTGCTGGCTTGCTTAGTGAAAAGATTAGATTTTTAATAGAGTTATGTGATCCACTACCAGTAGTCTATATGATGGGCGAAATTTGATGTTATGCTTGGGCAACTTGGACCAAAGCAAAAAAAAAATCATAACCTTTTCAATTTTAATTGGGGAGAGAATTATAACTTCAGTCCGGTGTGTGCGAGTGTTTTCCCTCGTTTCTGCGATGCTGATCTAAACATTTCTTGAATGGACTGTTGAGATTGTATTTGCACTGTTATTTTTGTGAAAAAAATGATCTTTTTGCCGTATGTATTAGACTGAGCTTTTGCAGTTTTCCCCTTAAATCCTTTATGTTCTATTGGCTCATCTTCTAAAACTTTGCAGATGTTTCTGTGCGAACGATTCGGTGGGCCAGGTATGCATACACTACACATTTCATATTTTACTGAAGTAAATAAAAATTTGTATTAGGACAGGATTCGGTGTTTGCAGGGTTTTTTTTTTCATGTATGTACTTATATATATGTAGAACTCTTTGAATTTCCATCAGCTTTATTGTTGAATCTTATTGTTTTCAGAAGCCATCAACCCCCCAAGTGGAGCTATCACTGGTTGTGTTCAATGCGCATGGCCCATACAGTGGTGTGTATTTTGTGTTCGAATACCTTCTCCATTTTTTGTTAGACATATTTGAAAAGAAATTCTACTCCAATTCGATGTCTTAGTAAGATTAGCTTCTGGTATATATAGCTTATAGGCACTTCATCTTCTCTTACCATCATTGTTTGTCGTTCAGCTTGCCTCGTACAGCGGAGTGGTTGGACTAGAGACATGGACTTGTTGTTTCACTGGCTCTCGGCCATACCGTTTGCAGGTGGTGGTTTCAATGATGCTGCAATTGCTGAAGGGCTAGCTGAAGCTTTAATGGTATCTGGATGTGTAATTTAGAAGCATATTTTCTTCCAATTTTTTTACTGGGTATCTGCTGATTTTGGTGTTGGTAACACAAAGTATGCAAGTTATGATTGGTCGTGTTGTTTTGGTACAAAAGACCATGTTTGGCCTCATTTTTACCCCGGAATTTCCTCTAAAGTCTAAACTGCAAATCGATCATAATATGTTCCATTACGCTTGTTGATAATTGAGGGTTATATGCCATTACCATTACATTTTACAATAAGCCAAAATCTGACTAGTATGTTGTTAGTGTTACTAAGTTTCTGCATAATGGTCCGAGAATAATGTTTCTAATGTTGCCAAGTGTACTATACGGGAATATCAAAGGATTGCAGTCAACCATGTAGTTTGTATCTCTTAGCATTTGTACAATAACTTCAAGAAAATGGTTACTAAAATAATTAAGGTTATTTGGCTTTTGGAAGAAAAATTGAAGAATGAGTTCCAGACTACTTGAAAATTTTCACTTTTTTCCGTACATGGTAACTACTTTTGCTTCATTGTGTGGTATATTACTATTTTTTGTTGCATTCACCAGATGTTCTCAGCCTCAACTGGAAACCAAAATCAAAATACAGAGTCACAAAGACATTGTATTCTAGTTGCTGCTAGCAACCCTTACCCATTGCCAACACCTGTATATCGGCCACAATCCCAGCATAAAGAGCAGAGTGACAATGAAACACCAGCAGATAATCGTCTATCTGATGCAGAAGCAATAGCAAAATCATTTGCTCAGGTACTACCAAGAATTTCTTCTACCTCAAGAATAAATAACATTCCTTATTGCTAGGCATCTCATCAGCATTTGTCTCCTGCAGTGCGCTATCTCTCTGTCTGTTATCTGTCCAAAGAAGTTACCCAAACTTGGAGATATCTACAACGCGGTACATTTTCCTGCGTCCCTAAAGCTCATATTTTTCATTGTACTGCGTTATTTACAAACTTGTCTGGGCTCAAGTATATCATGCTCTGTGGTCTTACTCTAAATTCATTAGAGTTGCTTTTGCTTTGCTTTTGTAATGATTTAATGGTTGTGCAGTTTACTTGTTCCACCCGACCTTGAGTTGAACTTTGAGGAATCTTTCAGCTTTCATTTGATCTTTCACATTGCTGTTGACTATGCTTATTTCATTATCAATGTGTTAATCAGGGGAAGAGCAATCCACGAGCCACAGATCCACATCCAGATAGTGTTAAAAATCCTCATTTCCTTGTCCTCATCTCAGATAATTTTATGGAGGCCCGTGCTGCTTTAAGTAGATCCGGAATGTTAAATATGCCATCAAATCAAAACCCTGTGAAGATGGATGTGACGCCTGCTGGTCCTGCTCCTCCGATTTCCGGACAACCTCTGGCATCTGCTCCATTAGGTGGCCTTGCATACTGAACTTAGTTCTTTTCCTATTAAATCCATGCTTTGATTTTTAAGATAACATGATGCAAAGCCTTTGAGAAGTAAATATCAGGTCAAAAAAATTCTCTCCCTTGCTAGGTGGATAGGTTAATAATCACACTCTATGATCTATCTATTTATTTGATCTTGATCAACATATTATCTAAGATGCCTAGAGTAAGGTTATTTACTATCCACTTTTTATTTATGTTAGTCGTTAGATGAGTTCTACTGTGATGCTTAGTAAATATAAAATCTTTTTTGCTTATGCTGTACACTTTTGCTTCAGCAAACGGATCTGTCATGAGTCGCCAACCAATATCTACTGGTAAAAATATGCCTCCTGCAACTGTAAAAGTGGTAAGATTTGGGTTATATTTTTTTTTCCTGGAGTTATTGTTGAGATGCCTTATTGCTCCACACCTACCATCTATTTCATAATCTCGCCTCCTAATTTGTTAGGAACCCACCACTGTGCCCTCTGCAACCGGGCCTGCATTTCCACAAATTTCATCTGTCGCTAGGCCTGCTTCTCAAGCTGTTGCAAGCTTACAAACTTCTTCACCAATATCAACGTCACAGGAAATGATTCCGAACAATGAAAATGCTCAAGATATGAAACCTGTTGTGAACAATATGGCGCCCACCTTGCGTCCAGTTGGTGGTGCAGCAGCAAATGTGAGAATTTTGAATGACGTGGCACAAGCACGTCAAGTACTAGCTAGTGGAGCCTCTATTGGACTTTCTTCTATGGGCGGTACACCTATGCTGTCAAATATGATGTCCAGTGGAATGACCACTTCAGTGCCTCCTGCTCAAACTGTAATGTCGTCAGGTTCATCAGTTGTTGCAACAGTTACTGGATCATTGCCAATACCAGCAACTGCCCAGGTTGCTCCAAACTCAGGTTCTGCGCCATTTACTTCAACAGCTGCCACCGTGCCTGGAAATTCTAGCCTTGGCATGTCTCAACCTTTGAGTAATATCCAAGCAAGCGTTAGTATGGGTCAAACACTCCCTAGCATGAGCAGAGGAAATCTCCCCACCACACAAATGGTACAGACAGGAACGGGTATGAATCAGAACATGATGAGTGGTGGCGTTACATCTGGTATGTCTTCTGCAAATGGCAGCATGATGCCTACTCCAGGAATGTCCCAGCCGATGCAACCAGGAATGCAGCCCGTTGGTGTGAACGGTGCTGCGGTAAATATGCCCATGAATCAGCAGACTTCAAGTGCACTGCCGTCAGCACAATCAAAATATATTAAAGTCTGGGAGGTAACTGATTCTGTTCTCACTTTTGTTGGTATGTAGGCTTCAGTAACTAAACACACAAATTTACCAGTTTTTTATCCACATGTTACTCTGACTCGTTACTGAAATTTTCTGGGTTTTTTGCTTGAAATCTATGTATGATTTAGCTTGCGGAAAATAAAGAACAAACGGCATGCAGAATATATAATTGAGCCCCCTATTACAATAGTGTGATCATATTCATCCTCTAAAATTTTTCTTCATGGTTTACAGGGAAACTTATCAGGACAGCGTCAAGGCCAGCCTGTTTTCATTACTAGACTAGAGGTAAGCCCTTACAAGTCAAAATCTGTAGTACTTGATAATTATACTGAAATGTTGAGTCTATAAAACCTTCCATTCTACTATTTATATTATGTCTATTGCATATGGTTCTATTAATCTTTTATGTATTTTCTTCTCCATGCATATCATTTTACTTCTTCATGTTCTTATATTCAGTTTGTTGGTGTCAGGGATACAGGAATGCTTCAGCTTCTGAGACGTAAGACAAATTTCTTCAATGCTCTACTTGCATTTTTATGTTGCAGTTCTGATTGACTTATGAGAATGATTTCTCACTTAATCAGTGGCTATATGTGCTTGTCGTCAACTGATCCACATCTTATGGACTGTATTTATTTATTGGCATTTATTCTCCTTGCAGGCTTGCTTCAAATTGGCCTCCGACAATGCAGATAGTTCGCCTGATATCCCAGGACCATATGAATAACAAGTAATGTCCCCTTAGAAAGCACTCCTTTTGTTCACATGTCTGATGCATGCTATATTTGTAGTTGCTTACTTAAGTGTAAATTTATTGGTATTTATGCTAGGCAATACGTCGGAAAGGCCGATTTTCTTGTTTTTCGTGCAATGGATCAGCATGGATTTCTTGGTCAGCTTCAAGAAAAGAAACTTGTAAGTCATCAGTGTTACTAACCATGGACTTCGTTTAAACTACAGTTACTCATCATTGTCATTGGTCAAACTTTATTTGATCAAACTGCAAATTGCTGTTGTTTTGTTTTGTTTTGAATGCAATTCTCATTTCTCAGTTGCATGGAATTCTTAGTGTGCAGTAATACAGTTACCATCCCAGACACTGTTGCTTTCGGTTTCCGACAAAGCATACCGCCTGATTGGAATGCTTTTCCCTGGGGTAAGAAACATTGCTCTGTTTCCAGTTAATTAGCAGTTTATCCTCATATTTTCTCTCTCGACCTGACCATTATCCTGCCTCGTCTCTCCAGGATATGGTTGTCTTTAAACCTCAAATACCCAATCCTCAGCAACAACAGCAGCACCAGCATCTACAACAGCAGCAACCGCTCCAACAGATGCAGCAGCAGCAGCAGCAACAACCGCTCCAACAAATGCAACAGCAGCAGCAACCGCTCCAACAGATGCAACAGCAGCAGCAACCGCTCCAACAGATGCAACAGCAGCAGCAACCGCTCCAACAGATGCAGCAGCAGCAACCGCTCCAACAGATGCAGCAGCAGCCAGCACTTCAGCAGATGCAGCAGCAGCCAGTCCAGCAAATGCAGCAGCAGCCGGTCCAGCAAATGCAGCAGCAGCAACCACTCCAACAAATGCAGCAGCAACCGGTCCAGCAAATGCAGCAGCAGCAGCAGCAACCGGTCCAGCAAATGCAGCAGCAACAGCAACCAGTTCAGCAAATGCAGCAGCAATCGCTCCAGCAGATGCAGCAGCAGCAACCACAATTGCAGCAACAGCAGCCCCTCGGGCAGATGCAGCAGCAACGACCCCTCATGGCGCATCAGCAACAACAACAGCCTCCTATGCAGCCGCTTCAGCAACAGCAGCAGCCAATGTCCCAGCTGCAACAGCAGCAGATCCCTCAAATGCAACAACAGCCACAGCAACAGATGGTTGGTACTGGTATGAATCAAACGTATATGCAAGGTCCCGGGCGATCCCAGTTACTATCCCAAGGACAGGTTTCGTCACAAGGAGCTCCGAACATGCCTGGAGGAAACTTCATGAGTTGACAACGTTTTCATACTTGCTATTAACTTATGTCAGACTCGTGTCTTGGTAGCTCTTCATTTAGCTTCATCTGTTTATACAGAAATTACATATTTTACTGACTTACTGCAGCTGATGCTTTCAACTGGTAGGCAATCTGGCGTAGATGTTTTGTTTTGCATTTGTCTTCTTGATCTTATAAAATGATATTGGTTTGTGGTCAAGTCAACATTAAAGAATTGCTTTTGTAGTCTGTGGTTGGATGATATCAAACTGACAGAAAGTTCAGGTTTCAAATTGTTTGTTAAAATTAAACCGAGCTGAAATGTGTTCGATATGGTTTGGTGTTTTCTAAAAATAACAATAAGAAAGGACAGGGTATATATTTATTTGTCACCATAAACAACACAGGAACTATCTACATGAAATTTGACCAGCTTACTACATTCTATATCAACATTGCTGTAGTTGATCATATAAATTGGAGGTACAACAAATACATCATACATGCATTAATTTCTCATCTATTTTCCTTAGGAATGTGAGATCTTCAGTTTCAACAGCTGCAAGAGAGTTTACCAGAGAAAGCCTAAGTTGGGAGTAGTGTTATTTTTTTGAGAAAAAGAAGAGTAGAAATGAACCTTACGATGGTTGCAGTGTCACGACTCAACCGTGGAAAGGAAGGATTGCATACCAAAAATTATGAAAACAATACCTCCGGAGAGTGCAACCTGTATAATAAATTAATACAAACTAGGTCTGTCTTTGTCCTCGAAGAAATGGCAAAGGCAAAGGAATACACAGATGGGGAAGCTTACTATTTTCTCCGATATCTGAGTTGCTAGACTCTTCCCTCCGAAGACAGCAGCCATGGTACACAAAGCTTGTCCACTGAGACAAGAGAAAGCAGAAACATGATTTGATATATTGCTAAGTTTTACTTGGTCATGTATGCAATAACTTGCATCTGTAACAAAGGATGTGGAAAGCAGATACATTCGCATCTACTTGAAAATAAATTATCTTACAGGATTCCACCAAGAACTACACCAAGAGGATTCTCTTCAGCAGCCAAGCCAATTGTAGCAAGCTGCAAAATTTTGCTACTTGTTGCTAAATGAAAAAGAAGAAGCACTATAATGCTGACTGACGCAAAAAAGACGTAAATGTATATATATGTGCTTGCCTGACTCTTATCCCCCCATTCCCCAAAGAAAGTAATGGAGAAGGCCTGCATGGAAGGAAATTAAATAATTTGGCGAACAAATACGCGCTAGTTAGTTGCTCGATGAGAGATAGGGAGGGGGCACCTTCAGTAAAATAGGGGAGAAGAACTGAGTAAGGAAAGGCCGATGCTTCTTTTTCAGGCCATCATCATCATCAACCTGGACTAGCAAGAAAACGATGTTAGAAGTTAACTGCCGAATCCATAATTTGCAAGTCGAATTGTATGATGTGAAACTGCAGCAATGCACCATTTCATCAATCATAAAAGATTTCACTTGTTTTAACAGATTTATGGATCATGCAAAAGACTGATATTGAACATCACCTTGATACTCTCTTTGGCTTCTCTACTGTTACATGTTATATCAGCATTCTACACAAACACAAAAGGTGAAACAGCAATTTTTCAAAACAATTCAACACAAAGTCCCAAAACACTGAAAAAAGACAAACCAGTTCTTTTTCAACTGTAGCCAATTCTTCAGCCTCCCTATTTTGGAATGTGAGAGAGTATCAAACAGATTTACACTTACAAAAGAATTAGCCAAAAGAAGTGTTTTATGGCAAACATAAGAAATTAAAGGGATCATAAAAAGGACAACAGATTCACAACCCATCCTTAAAAGCATCCCGCAGCGACCACAGGCCAAAACTGAGAAATAGTATTGTTGTGATGTGATGAGTCCACTTGCGTGAAAGCTGCATATAATGAATGATCACACATGACTGTATGTAGAATGGTTGCGGAATACTCTAAACAAATGAAGAAATGGTTTATCCTTGCTACCGATTATATGCATTTGTGATTACTAATGGTCTGTTTATAACTTTATATACAGTCAGGCTCAGCATCCCTCGAGAGGAGGGTGATCGGAACTTACCAGATTAGGAGCAGCCCAGCCTACAACAGCTGACAGTATTGTCATGACCTGTAAATGACACATATTTGCTGAAGTCAGCTAAAGGGCATGGAAATCTGCAATCGAAGAAGAGACTAGAGATCTTACTATCAAAGCTCCAAGGCAACCTGACAGCACATGCCTTCTCGGATAACGCATTGCCAATATCTGAAATAGGTATATCCATAATGTAAGTGAATCCCCTTTTTTAATAGTACATCACGACTACAATTTAAATAATAACATCATTCAACAAGCAGCAGAAACGCGAAGGATTCAAGCTGGCTTTCATCCTCAGTAATCTTACTTGAAAATGGACTCGAATTATATTCAAAGTTCTCATAAACTTACTTCATATATGAACATGGGATAACATAGTTCCACTTCCATTAGCCATTAATCAACTAGGGAAAAAGAAAAAGTTACTGATACAATTTTTGTAACCAGAATTATTTCCATATCTTTAGTATGTCATCTTACTATACTTGGCTAGAATTTTCAAAGTTGGATAAAAGTTGATAGCTAGGGGATTACAAGAAAAAGAAGTTCAAATATTCAATATATATGTATATAACTCACAGCAGCTGCAAAAAAGGTCTTGTCACCAATTTCTGATAGCACTGTCATTGCCAACGACTTGGTAAAGCCCTGTTAGATGAAATAACACACACAAATCAGTCATAATCAAACTGAAAACACCATGAACAACAACTGATTCTGCGAGGAATATTACTTGAGAAACAGAAGGCCTCATTTCTTAGAGGGTGAAAGGAAACTCAGATATATATTCGGAGAGATCAATGAACTGTTTGTTTACTGCTGTTTTTGTTGCATAGTTATACTAGTATTAGATTACAGATTACACAGTGACAGTGAGAGATTGCATAGTGATTAGTGGATGAGGTATAATATGGTGATAATGCTCGAATATATGCCATTAGAGATGCTTTACTTCCCCACATCATCAATATTATTATTACCAAGGAATATATAACAGTGCTGTCAATTTTTTAAATTTTTTTATTCATGTACTGAAGTTATACATAGAAGTGCTAAGATTACATAGACATATATGTGTGTGTGTGCGTGCATGCAAAATTAAAATAATTCAAAAACACAAAAAATGGATAGTCCGAGATCATGCCCGGTTCATTTTACCGGGTCAAATCGGACTGCAAGGCTTATGGGCCTAAAAATACAAAATTTGATCAATGCTTGTTTTGGGCCTTAAGGAATTATCACCAACCCAATGAGTATTGTTTGCTTGCTAATTAATGTTGATTCATATTTGTTCCAATTTATATTCAATTTATGCGAGCACCATCCGTGTATCTTTCTCGTTTAGCCAGTGTCCGCATTAGTTTTTCATTTTATCTATTTAATTTCACAAATTACTTATAAGTTAAAAATCAAAACTAATTCGTTTGTACTAAACAAAAAACAGCACTCAAAGTTGGCGTTCACGTCAAAACATTTTTCTCATAGATATAACGTATCTAATGTATACATTTAACTCAAATCTCTAGAGAAACATGCGATCTTCTATAAAATCTCACTTTACACTTTTAATTCTTCATATGTGGTTGTACTAACCAAAAAATATTAATTGAATGGAGACAAATTAGTCTCGTGTATACAACAAAAATTTTACGATTGTATACGTCAGATAAGAGACAAAACTCTGTTGTAGATACATAAACGGTCATAAGATAAGATATCGACCTATTCATTTTTTTTCTCTATTCTTTTGTCTTTGATTTATTTATTTTTCATAACAAGCAATACGTGTGTGGGAATTAAATACGTTCCAAAAAAAAAAAAAAAGAATTAAATACGTTCCAACGACTATTGATTATATATTTATTGAACTTAATTGTATATTCCATTTACTTTCATTTGATCGAAATTTCAAAATTTCTTTTTTACGAATATTATAAAAATTTATCTAATCATAATAATTGTGAAAGTCAAATCGTATATAGGAACAGCACGCTTTTAAAGTCTCGTGAGCAAGGCATGTATCATAAATTTTGTCCCACCTAAACTTTTTAATGCTCCCATCAATTCCCTTGTATAATTTTAGAATATTAAATTTGGATAATCATGATTGTACATACCACGAAAATAAATGTAGCACCCCTTGATTTGAGAGTATAATATTGGTTGTGTACTTGTGCGGGTATTTTTTTTACACTAATTTTATACACACCTCAAAACATTGATATGCGAATTTCTCAATCATAAAATAATGTAAATCTTCAACAACGAGATCTACAAGTTTCCAAAGAAATGTGGTAGGTCAATTGTTTGACTAATCAACGATGATCAATTTCCTTGCAACAATGATAAGTGCAAACCCAAAAAGTTGATACAATTATGGGTAGTTCACCTATTTAAACTCATTTGGTCCACCATTTTGCCATCCCACGGCAAACCAAATCAAAGACATTGAAAAAGTGGTAGTGTGATTGAAAAAGTAAATTATGACCCCATATATGTACGGTGTGGACAAATTATTGTGTACTATAAGAAAAAATTAAAAAAATTATTCACTAGCTTTATATGGACTTATAGTCATTAGTCGATGCTTTTCAATTTTATTGAAGAGCAGTTCACGTTACAATGGATAAAACAAGTTTGTTTATGATTCGTAGATCCCAGTAAACGTAAATTAATGTCTATTAATACTAATGCATAAGTAAATATTACTCCGCCGCATCCTTGTAGCAAAAAGGTGATGCGGTCACCCTGGCCGCTCCCACACCCTGGCCCGACAGTTTGTGAGGGGGTTCAATCAGGGTACACAGCGGCCCGTTAGAGAGGAGGCCTTCAACCCACTGTCCTGACAGGAGCCCATCTCCCAGGGCCTCACACTTATTCCTGAGAGATGGAAGCTCCCACACGCCAGTAGTGGGATTCGAACCCAGCTCCTTGTAGCAATATCTGTTCCCCGGAATTAACTGCGCTAAGCCCCTGCGGACACTCCGCCGCATCCTAGTTTATGTGAGAGCGAAGTAGAGAAATTTTGCACATTTTGTATCGACATAAATTAGGTTAGTTGAATTATTTAAAGAAAAAAGGCTATTAAAAAAAGCAGAAAAGAAAAAGATAAAGCAGCCATCTCGTGATAATAAAAAAGAAAATTTATTTATAAAATCCCAATCTTTTGACCCACATGTAGGCCCCACCTCTCCCCCCTTCACCAATCCGCCTTAATGTGCTCATTAATCATAACACCGCTCCCACAATCACTGCTCAAATGCCTCTCTCTCACTCTCATCAAATTATTAAAACCGAATTATGATTTGGTTAATTACAATAATTCATAGTGAGTGTGAGTCTCTTTTCATGACATGACACTAATTAGAAATCAAAGCTCATGCAAAAGTAGTGAAATTTGTTTCTCCCAAAATCTAATTACACCTTATACTACCTAAACCTATTTTATATCCTCACATTCAAAGCTTCTCGCAGCTTTGTCTCCCCCAACAAATCCCGCGTGACTGTCTTTATCACTGTCTGTATAAATACAATTGATTCACATTCCTCCATTATCATCTTCTTCTTCCTCCACCTTCTCTAACAATGGAGAAACTCGCCGTCTTCTTCGCATTCTTCACCGTCCTCGCGGCCTCCAGAACACTCCCGCCCAACTCCGACCCCAATTTCCTCGATGTCTCCGCCTCGATTTCAAAGACCCAGGGCTTGTTCTCACGAAGCGTACTACCCTCAATGCACGAGGTACACCACCGGCGTACTAGGGTTTCTCCCCATTCCCCGCTTAGCTTCGACCTCCACCCGCGCCTGTCGGTCCGTGGAACGACGGAGGAGAGCTATAAGGCGCTCACGGTGGCGCGACTCGGTCGTGACTCGGCCCGAGTCAAGGCGATTCAGACTCGGCTAGATCTGGCGAGTTTGGGGATTTTGAAGGCAGATCTGACGCCTCTGGAGGCGGAGTTGGAGACGGAGAAGCTGGAGGGGCCGGTGATCTCCGGCACGAGCCAGGGGAGCGGCGAGTACTTCAGCCGAGTTGGAGTGGGGAAGCCGGCGACTCAGGCGTACATGGTGCTGGACACGGGGAGTGACGTCAACTGGGTGCAATGCGCACCCTGCGCAGACTGTTACCAGCAGGCCGACCCGATTTTCGACCCGCTTCTGTCCTCCTCCTTCACGCCGCTCACGTGCGATACTCAGCAATGCAGGTCGCTCGACGTCTCCGAGTGCCGCAACGACACCTGCCTCTACGAGGTCTCCTACGGCGACGGCTCCTACACCGTCGGCGATTTCGTCACGGAAACCGTCACATTCGGCGGATCTCAAGCCGTCGACAACATCGCAATCGGCTGCGGCCACAACAACGAAGGTCTATTCGTCGGCGCCGCCGGTTTAATCGGCCTCGGCGGCGGAAAGCTCTCGTTTCCCTCTCAAATCAACGCCACCTCCTTCTCCTACTGCCTCGTCGATCGCGATTCCGACTCCGCCTCCACTCTCGATTTCAATTCCCCGGCGCCCGCGGGAGCCGTGACGGCGCCGCTGGTCCGGAACCCTAAGCTGGACACGTTCTACTACGTGGATCTATCCGGAATCAGCGTGTCCGGCGAGATGCTGGCGATCTCGGCGTCGACGTTCAAGCTGAACGAGGAGAGCGGCAACGGCGGCGTGATAGTGGACTCCGGGACGGCGGTGACGAGGCTGCAGACGGAGGCGTACGAGGCGATGCGCGACGCGTTTAAGAAGGGGACGGGGCAGCTGCCGGCGGCGGAGGGAGTGGCGCTGTTCGACACGTGCTACGATCTGAGCTCGAAAAAGAGCGTGGAGGTGCCGACGGTGTCGTTTCACTTCTCGAACGGTAAAGAGCTGGCGTTGCCGGCGAAGAACTACATGATTCCGGTGGACTCGTCGGGGACGTTCTGCTTCGCCTTCGCGCCGACGTCGTCTGCGCTGGGGATTATAGGGAATGTTCAGCAGCAGGGGACACGTGTCAGTTACGACCTCGCTAATTCTCTGATTGGATTTTCTCCCAATAAATGCTAGGTTTTTATTTTTATTTTAATTATTACTATATCCCTGATCAGTTTTTTTTGCTCGCTTTTTTTCATCTGCTACTATGAATTAATCTAGATTTGTGAGTGTGGGCCTGGCCTTAATAACTGTAAGCCCATGGGCTGGGCCCACATGGTGGTTGTGTGTAATTAGTAGTGTGCGTTCTTGTATAGGAGTAACAGCTTCGGCGTGACGGTTATAAAAGAAAGCTGTGGAACGATTACTAGCACTAGTAGTTACCAATAGTTTTCAACTACATTGGTGTTTTCAAGATATTTTTTAATGAATTTTAAATGTACTAGTAGTTACTTTATGTGCATTTAAGTATATCATTATTTTATTTTAATTTTAATTCATCCAACATCATATACGTTAAAGGCTTTTGTTAACCAGTAAAAATTAAATACTTCAGAAATATGGCAGACCATCATATGTCAAGAGCATCCATAGTGGGACGTCCTAAGCGACGCCCTAAGTGACGTCTTATGCACCGCTACATCAACATTTTATTCTCCTCCTATTCCATCTGCAGTGGAGCGGACTATAGCCCGCCCTAAGCGACGCCCTAAGCATTTTATTATCTATTATTTGAATATTTAAATACTTCAAAAATTTTAAAAAAAAACTTCATTTCATTAAAATTAAAACATTACACTACGAATGTGAAAAAACTACAAATTCTCAACGGCGGTTGCGGTTCCAAACTTTTCAATCATGTCGGTCATGAGCTAAGTATAGTCTTGTTGGTTGTGCATTGAGGCCTGTCGCTGTAGAACCTCACCAAAGCCCATCGGTAATCCTCGAGTGACGGCGAGGTCGCCGTGCTGGAGCTAGATCCGGCTTCATCATCCACTCAATCGGTGACATGTCCAACTTCTTGTTCGATTAACATGTTATGCATGATGATGCACGCATACATGACGATGCACGCATACATGACGTCGGCGATGACTTCCTTGTACCAGAAACGCGCCGGACCTTTCACGATTGCCCACCGCAACCATCCGATGTACTCAAATCGTAGTCGTCGGGATTTATTTTTGAGATGATGGAGAGAGAATGACTGAAAAGAAATTGAAGAGATGTAAAATTGGAGTGTGAAATGGTAGAGAATTGTAGTGTTTAAATAAGAAAAAAATTTGGAAAAAAATCAAAAACAAAAAACACAAAACGCGTGAGCATCGTCCGCGCTTCATTCGCGGACGATATATCGAGCGCTGGCGAATCGTCCGCGGGTGATGATTAACTCATCGTCCGCCCCATTGTAGATGCCCTAAAGACTTTTGTTAACGAGTAAAAATTATGCTGTAGAAGAAAGGTGGACTATATCATCAACTTATTCCATTTGTCTAGGAAAGCTAGCCATGCTTTATGGTGAATACTGTCAGGTTTAAATGCTTTGAGATCGTAAAGACTGTAATATTCCTCAATAAGGAAGAATCGTCGTGATTTATGACTTCGGAAAGTATTTGATTTAAAGTAATCTAGCATCATGATAACATCTTTTCGACTTTGTATAGACCATTGATAGTAACCATTTTGACTACTATCAAAGTAGAGACTTCCTCCAAATATAATTTTTATACTGTTTCAATCTCAGTTTATATCTTAACAACGCCATTAAATATTATGCCGTAAAGTACAATGGGCCAGTACTATTAACCCATTAAGGCCCATAAAACTCAACATGTACTGCCCTAACATAAGCATGTTTGCCCTTTTCCATATCCATCACTGTGAATCATGTTTTTTCCTTTATTATTTTTTTGCTTTGTCCTCGTGGTTGATTGATACTATAGTACTGTCCACGAGGATGATCGTTCTCGTGTTCGTGACCGGGATTAGTAGGGAGTATGTTGTGAAGGGCTTGACATGAAAAATACTAACAGGATTATAATAAATATTCCCAATATGCTTAATTTTTTTATTTAACTCCATATAGGATCTCATTTGATCTATATATCGCCCAAACACAATTGGGCTGGTATAGCATATCTATGTAATTACATTTATGTATGTTGGTTTTACTTGTAGCTCAATAATGGAATAGGACAAATTGAAATTTTGAATGTTACTATAGCAGGACTTTATTGTCCCTTAGTTAATAAAATCTCAACTACTACTGATGGTGCTCCCTCTTTTCATATCTCTTGCAAGATAATCTGTCGGTGGGGGCGAGGCTGCACGTGATCAAAGTTATTTCATCTCAAAAATTGTTTAGTTTATCCAAAGATACTTATCTATTCATATTTCAAGGTATACTACTCCCTCCGTCCCATGCTACTCGCATTTTTCATTTTAGGCCATAAATTTGAGATTGATTTTTTTTTATAATTAAATTAGAATTTTAAGTGTAATGAGACGTCACTTAATAAAGGACCTCTTAACTTAAACTAACATATTAATTAAATGCATTAATTCTAACTTAAACTATAAATAATGTAAGGAGTTTGTGATGTGCCGAAAAGTAAAAGTGCAAACAACATGAGACGGAGGGAGTATTATAGATAAACCGAGAATTTTTTTAATTGAGCATACCTTTAGGCTTTGATTTCACGAATGAATGATGAAATATTAATTTTTTATTCTTAGGGACAGTTGGGTGGCGACTTTTAATTGAACATTAGTATTAAATTTGATTTGATGCACATGACGCAAAAATGGATTTAAAATTCACTTGGAGTCGTAAGCTGTGATGACATGCTCATTAATAACAAATTCTATGATTAAATAATAGAGCAAAATCCAATTCGGTTGGCAAATTACTTTCTTTGAATAAATGTCACGACGGGACTATAGCTACTCTTTTTGTTCACATTATAATTTGCAATAGTAATATGTTGGAGGTTACTAATCCGATCTTCAATTCAGTAATCGTAAGCATTTACGTGAGTTTTATGGAGTACTACTATTTGTATTTATAACCTTTTTTTTTGTTTTTTTTCCTTTTTTTCTGTTGGTTTCCATTAGTTTACGACTTTTTTGTGTTTTTCGTTTTGCATGCTACTAATTCAGCGAGTCGGTATGACAAAGCTCGATTGTAGACACCACTATGTAAATTGACTACATTTTTTAAAAAATTAAAAACAAATTCCAATTGTTTTCCATAAACATACCACACTCCCTTAAATTTATATGGAGTACCATTTTTACATAAATAATTTACATTTCCTCTTAAGGAACATGACATCTGTTTTGGGGCATAAAATTTTATACTGTATATTTTTATTTTATATGTAAAGTGGGGAGAGAATACAATAAATATAAAATTATTTTTACTTTAGTCATGAACCATTTTGATTGAAACAAATCAGAAATAAAAATGAGTTGTTTTTATTGGGACAGAGAAGTAGTATTAGGTAAATTAGATAATATTTATAAGTAAGGCTAGTAGTATAATATCATATTAATACTTTCTTCTTCAAATGATAGTCTTCTTTTGTCATTTTGTTTTCACCAAAATTATTTTCTCCTATTTTGAAAAATATTTCCAATGCACATTATTACACTTAATAATGTGAATCTAACTATACAATAACACTAGTACTATTATTTCAATAGTAATTTTTTCTGCTTCTCTTTCTTTTACTAATCAATTTTACATTAAAATTCATTATATCTCCAAAAAAAATCCATTTTTACGAGAGGAATATAAAATTGATAAATTATAAGGAAAATATTTGCATATTTAAAAGTGAATAAATAAAAAATGAGAGAAAAGAGTGAATAAATGAAAAATGAGAGAAAAAGAGCAGGGGAGGGCTGCTCCGGCGGTGGCGCGGCCGTATGATAAACAGTGACATATAAGGGCTGCGGTGTCAGAGAGGAGGAGGCTGAGCTGGGTCCCTTCCAATTTATCAAACACATGCAAACGTCGCTGCATCTTGCAGGGTCTTACTTCCAAGCAAAACCTCCACAATTAATTCCATTTATTTCTTCTCCTAACAAAATTCAATTTTATTTCTACTTTTCCCAATGCTCTTATCTTTCATTTTTAACTCACTTCCCCATGTATTTACGGCAAATTCCATGTTTTTTTTTAAAAAATTCTTATAAATTTTAAAAATCGAAGAAGAAATGCATGTGGGCAAGGCGAACTATATTAAATGTGTACTACTCCATAACATAACTTTGTTAATGAAAGAGAGAGATTAAATATGAAATCGAATGCTTGAAATGGTAAATGATGGGTATACTATTTACAGTGAAGTTGGCATGGCTGGAGCTGAAAGAAGGGGAAGGGGCCAGGGTGTAATAAAGGGTAAAGATTGTATTTGTATCCATCTTTTCTCATTGACTCAAAAAAAACCAACCTTGTTCTGCCAAAGATATGCTCAAGATTTTCTTTCTTTAACTTTTTCCTCTTTGTTTCGGTAGCCGTTTCTGCTTCTTCTCTCCCACTCCCTCATTCTTGTGCAACTTCTTAGAAACAATGCATAGCTTCAAGTCTTCTGTATCACAGGCTATTGCTCTCACCAGCTCTGATGTCTATTGCCACTCTCAGTCACCCTTTTACCTCAGGTTCTCAAAGATGCTTGCTTTTTTTAGTGTTTGCATGTCTTCATTTAAAATGGCTTTGTGCACTCTTTTCCCTGTGCTTTGTTCAATATGGCTGCATGTGTGGTTTGGTGAAACTTTTTGTGTTTGTAGGGGTGAAGAAGGTGGTAGAAATGGGGGACGCTTTTCGGACCTTGGGGAGCTCGAGCAGTCGGCTGGAAATGGGTTTCATCATGATGATACTATTAACTTAAGCAGAAGTGAGCTGATGTTTGAGTTTGTGTGTGTATGTGTGTGTGACAACTTGTTTCTAACTAACATAAACATAAACCTTCTGTTTCAAATAGCCTCAATGTACAATGATTTGAAGGCAAGCAATGTTTCTGTTGTGTCTAGTAACTTGCAGTTTGGTGGCCTCAACAACGTATGTCTCTTCTTCCACATCTCCAACACTCAAAGCTCTATACACAAATTCTCTCTCTCTATCTGTGTAGAAGATGTGTTGAATGTGTTGTGTTTTTACAGAGCTTGGGTTCAGCAGAGATGGTTTCATCAGCAACAGGGGTTGATTCAAGCCAGTTCATCTCACACAAGGGAACAATCATGGGTGTCTGCGGCGGCGGTGGTGGTGGTGGTGCTATGGGAAATGGTCAGTTTGAAAACTGGGGTGATTCAGGGGTGGTGGCAGATCATAGCCAGCAGACTGACACTTCTACAGACACTGATGATAAAAACCAGGTCCCTTTTCCCTCTTCATCTCACTACCTGTTTCTTGCTTCCATAATATGTGGGAAAGTTGATTCTTTCCTTACTTAGTTTTAGAAATTTTCACATGTTTGGTCAATTATTTGAAGCCAAAGTAAAAAACTGCAGATGGGTGTCAAATTTGTCTTCTTTCAAAAATATGTCTGACTTGTAGTAGTCATGTAATTCACAACTTTCTACTGAAACATTAGTATTATGTTGGAACTTGAAGTCATTCTTTTGCAGTAAAGATCTGGATTAACCATATACTACTATTTTCCAAATTTTTAATTTGATATTATGATTTTGAATGATATAGTTAGTTATGCTTTAATTTTGAGAAAATTTTTATTGGAAGTGACATTAATTCCAGCTGCCTGACTAGTTAATTTGGTTGTACAATTCAGTATCCTGGAGTGCACAATGAAAGATTGATGGGCATGGACTCATTGGACCAATCGAATGGAAAAATCGGAGACCAAAAGGTCGTTGTTTTGCTATTTCTGACTCGTTATATAGTCAGGTATAGTGTTTCTTTATGTGACAATAATTTGTTTACATTGCCTTTGGTCCAGGCACTGCGTAGGCTAGCTCAGAATCGTGAAGCAGCAAGGAAGAGCCGAATGAGAAAAAAAGTAAATTAAATCGTTTGAACATTTTATGATTATTCTTTAACCGGGAATTTTTATATGCATAACCCTTCCATGGTGTCTAATTGTTATGGTATCTAGTTATCCTGTAAGATGTCTTACCACTAAAACTAGTATGGAAACTATGTTTCTTGTTTTACCTCAAGACTTCTCCAAACAAATAGCTGATATTTGGCCTTTTCTCTTTCTCTATCCACACCATCTGATGATCTTAATTACAATCTCCTAACATCTAGTATTGGATTTTGGTTAAGGCCTATGTTCAACAGCTTGAGAGTAGTCGGCTGAAGCTCACGCAACTAGAGCAGGAGCTGAAAAAAGTGCGGCAACAGGTAAGGCAATATAAGAGTTCGAACGATGTCTTTTGGGAACTAATTTGTGTTGATCTTTATCCCAAATAAGATGTGTTGCTTCACTAAATACTAAATAATGCAGGGTGTGTTTGCTGCATCCGGATATCGTGCAGATCATTCTCTTGGTGGAAATGGTAAGTTGAAAAGTTATTGCTCTTCATTTAGACATTGATTGGCCAAAATATGAAAACTGTATCTGATCAAATTGCATGAATGTAGGTGCTTTGGCATTCGACCTAGATTATGCTAGATGGCTTGATGAACACCATCGGCTGGTCAACGATCTCAGAGCTGCTGTAAATTCTCATGTTGCTGACTGTGAACTCCGGCTTCTTGTTGAGGATGTGATGTCTCATTATGATGAGATATTCCGTCTTAAGAGCGTTGGTGCAAAAGCAGACGTCTTCCACTTACTCTCCGGCATGTGGAAGACTCCGGCTGAGAGGTGCTTCATGTGGTTGGGAGGATTCCGCTGCTCTGAGATTCTCAAGGTGTGATCTAATGCTCTTATTAGCATATTTTTCAACGGAATCTCATTCGTTTCCCAACGTTTGTTTGTGAAATTATAGATACTCGGAAATCAAATCGAGCCTTTAACAGAGCCACAGTTGGTGGGGATTTGCAACTTGCAGCAATCCTCCCAACAGGCTGAGGATGCCTTGTCTCAAGGGATGGAAGCTCTGCAACAGTCGCTCGTCGAGACACTTTCCACAAATGCCCTCGCCCCCCGTAACTCTGTAAACGTGGCCGACTACATGGGGCAGATGGCCATTGCCATGACCAAGCTTGCCACACTCGAGAATTTCCTTCATCAGGTAAGTTCCCTTTCCAATTACAGAAACTTTCCGTGTTCTAAAAAAATTCTAAACGCGCAACGAATTTACACGAACAGGCCGATCTCCTGAGACAGCAGACACTGCAACAACTGCAACGAATACTAACAACCCGCCAAGCTGCCCGTGCCCTTCTAGCCATCAGCGATTACAGATCAAGGCTCCGAGCCCTGAGCTCGCTGTGGCTAGCACGCCCTAAGGAATGATCTCTCGTATTCTCATGTTCGTCATGGCTGCTTTGCCTACTCGCCATGTAAGTAAAGCTTTTTCTAGTGAGGCTTGTTGATCAGTGGCTTAACTATAAAACCTTTTCTGTATCTAAGAATCATTTCTCCCACGCAATTTAATGATTTTTCTTCATGATCATTGTCATAATATGTCTAAATATATATACATTGATAAGTGTTACAAACGCATGATCTCAAACAATCATTTATTTAGAGAAGATTTTGGTATATATTTCCCAACACATGAGAGACTTTGATTCTATTTACATATCCTTAAATAAAAGAATCAAACAAATATTTTCCGATCATCAGTTTTGCTCCACGCGCTTGTATGTTCGTCCTCTTTCGTTCCTCTTCCTCCCTGCAGCCATACAAAACAACAAATTTGGTTATTACAGAACATGATGAATGTAATAAAGTACTACTGTAGAAAACATAAGTTTATATCATACATACTTGATCTGTTCTTTTTCTTTGACTGCACAATTTGTGGGATGAAAACACCAGTCCCGTTTCCGGTTCTCCACAAATTCATGATAAACGCAGGTGCAGCCATCTCGTGCCAGTCATAATAGCCACGGCTGTCGTTAAGGCCTTCTTTCCGGGCTGCCACCGTGTTCAAACTCTTGTTTCTGCAAACATGTTCTTCGATGTTGTCGTCTTCGTCTTCGGCTGTGAGTTGCATGACTTGTTTCCTTAGTTCACTATAGAAAACATCATCCTCGTATTCGAACTCGTCTAACTGAAAATCCATTGAGGAATCTTGGTAATGATTTTTGAGTGATTTGCTCTGTGTTTTGGTTTAACTTAGGCAAAAGTGTTGTCATATATATATATGAGTGTGAATGCGTGTAAAAGTTGGTTTGCTGAGTCAATATTGAATGGAGTCGTCTCCATCTAGTTGGATGCAATTTGCTAGGAAAATTCCAATATTTGTAATTTAGTAATTTATTTAATGTTTTTGATTTAAAGTGAATGTTAGTGCCGAATTTTCATTACCGGGTCTATTTTGGGTCTAAAACGCGTTGAACTATTAGTCACACTTGGAAAATTCCATATACAATAGTAGAAATAATAGTATCTTCGAAGTAATGATGATTTTTCCATATTACATCGTGTGATGTGGGTCATGAAAAAATTGAAAATTCCTTGCACTAAGAATGCTTGGTTAAAATCATAATCGTATCATCAGTTCTAAATTTGGAATCGTAATCGATTGTTACCAATTTTTGTCGAAGATAAGAAATAATCGAAAAAGCTAGAAAAACGTGAAAAACAGTGAATAACGCTAAAAAACTGATAAATGTCGATGAAAACTATCAAGTTTAGACCAAAACTCGAGCTGTCATTTGCTTTGTTGGGTCTTTATGGTTTCAAGTTTTTGGAAACAAAACCGACGTACTTGAACCGGTGGCATACGTTGCATAGTATGAGGTTTTGTATAATTTCAAATATACAAATGAGATAAAATCTACTAAAAGTATTACTCCATTATTACACAGTAAGAGGTTTCAATTGGAATAAAGATATGATTTTTTAGACATACAACTCAATTATCATCGTTTACCCCGAATTTTACGGTTGTGTACTCGAACCATACCTACTTAGTACCGAGTATTTTATTAATTCAGTTACATTTTTAATCTTTTTTTGTAAAAAAAATACAAAAAACATCGATTTAACGCTTGGAATTGGTTTATTTACTTTAATTATATTTTTATAAATCTATAAAGATAATTAAGAAAAAAGTTTCAGCTCAACAATGTTGGAAACATAAAAATAAATGAAATGTTGGAAGATTGGATTATGTTTGAGTGTTAAATGGGCAATTTCAGTGTCAAATATCCTGAATTAGTAATTTTCATCTTTTGATTCATAAAACTCTGGACCTAATCGATCATTGCCACATTTTACGTGTTGTATGCATCTGTATCACTTTTTGCGTTACTTTGTTTCTTGTTTCTTATTAATGATCATTATTTATTGGACTATGCTTATATTACTTTGAAAGTGGCGTGTATAATTTAAACAAGGAACCGTGGATTCGCCATTAAGTAGAAATT
Organism: Salvia hispanica; assembly: GCF_023119035.1. Lineage (NCBI taxonomy): Eukaryota > Viridiplantae > Streptophyta > Magnoliopsida > Lamiales > Lamiaceae > Salvia > Salvia hispanica. The sequence continues at coordinate 20,381,399 of NC_062966.1, forward strand.
AATTACCGATGATGACGCATCGCGAATTGAAGTGCTAGAGATATTTCACAGAAAAGACAGATTAGGAGTATTGATTAATTGAAACGAAATGATAATCATAATGATTTAACAAATCAATATGAAAATGAGTTAGAGAGAGTATTTTGACGAAATCAGATTCTCCTAGTGATAATTTAATCTCGTATTTTGCCACACCTAATTTATACTAGTACTCTAGTATGCAAAAATAGTGGCTTCAATAATAATGTATTCAATTTAGATTTGAAAACAATTAATTAGACTACATATTATTATTGCTATAATATTCACATATGAAACAATTGTACGTACCAAGTAAATGTAGTCTAGTCTTCAGTCAGTCAAAGTCAAGTCAACACTTCATAATTGACTATTCTACGAATGTACTACTGGTAATTATTATGGAATTATCTAATACCTTCTGATTTCGCAATCAATGGTCTTGTTCGACTCTTCTTCGTGGCATATTCACTGAATGCTCAACCAATATTATGAATTTTGAAACTGAAATGTGATATAATAATTAAAAATTTCTCACAGTAAGACTCAAACTATAAGAACGTCGTTCAATTTGGTTATCACATTATTTGATTTTATTAATATATTAATTTTGATTTTGACCATTGTATGTAGGACAATTATATAAAAATGAAAATTTATGATTTTATATTTTAATTTTAAAAATTATGGGACAGATGGTTCAACCTAAAGTTGTGATGTAAACTAGTAGTACTAATATAATTATCTTCTTGATGATTACTAATGAAGAGCTGAAATGTTTGTTGTTTTTAATGTGGAGGCTATAAGAATTCAATAATCAGACAAAAAAAGATTCAAAATTAGCAATATGAATTCGGCATGGTTAGAACTTAGAAGTTGGAACAATGTTCAGCCAAATAAGCATATTTCATTATTTTTATCCAGCAAAAGCCTAAAGACAGCATAATATCAACATCTTATTTCTATTTGGAGTATATTTTTTTCCCTTTCTTTTTACAATTCCATTTGATACATATATAAGTGGTGGTCGGTTTCCTAAATAAAATCGAGTTGTGCTATTATTTTAGTTGGAGGGTTAGCTGTGACTAATTATTACATGATTATCCATTTTAGATTGAATCTCATGAACAAAACACACTACATATTTAATCACGAAATACAATATTGCAATCCAAACATCCCTGGTATAGTACAATTCATCTTAGAGCATCCGCAGCGGTGCTCTTAGCACCGTCCGTCCGTCCGTGCCGCTGAGCACCCGTCGTCCGTCCGCCGCTGCAGCTCGTCCGTCCGTGCCAGCGGCACGGACATGCTCTTAGCTAAGAGCACGTCCGTGCCGCTGAGCACCCATACGTGGCAACGTCTGATTGGCCAACGGCTAATTCGATTTTTTATTTTTATTTTTTTAAAATTCAAAATTTATTTAAAAAAATGTTTTTAAATAAAAAAAAATATTTTTCCACTTTCCAAAAAATTATATTCGTTTTCTACCCACTTTTAATTTATTTTTCAATTTTTTTCACCAAAATTCACATTTTCATCTATAAATACCTCCACTTCAACACAAAAAAAATCACATTCTCTCATCTTTTTTTTATCATCTACATTCTCTCATCTTTTTTCTCATATTCTCATCTTTGTAGGATTTTAATTATGTATTTTTTTTATTTTCTAGGATTTTAATTATGTAATTTTTATTTTTGAATGTATTTTTATAATGTAGAAATGTTTTTAATAATTAGAGTATTTAAATTGAATAATGGAATGGTGGGACCTTTGAGCTTGTCCTTAGCTAAGAGCACGGATGTGAGTGTTATGCTCTTAGTTAAGGACAAGGAGTAAAAGTGGGTCCGGGCCCACTTCCGTGCTCTTAGCTAAAAGCACGGATGGGGATGCTCATAAAGCTGTAAAATTCTTATTCCTTCTTTATCCATATTAATAACGAGCTTTTCTTTTTCTTGTAGAAAATTATACTACTCCATATTTTGAAAAATTGTGCACATATTTTGATATGATACAAGTTTTAACAAAAAGTTAGATAGTGTATTATGTGAGTAGAGTACACGCATCACTATTGTTTTTAAGTTAATGTTGATAATATGGTCAACGTTTGATTTTTTGTATATTTTGAAAAGTACACTGTATTTTGGGACATAGATGTGTTAATTAGAGTAGTACACTCCACGCAAATGAAACAACTACAATATAACACAAGTTTCGTAATACTAGTATTTGTACCACGCACAAATAATATAAATTCCTTGATATGTTTAACGACCGTTATAGGGCGCCCTTATCTTTGCCACTTAAATGACAGATTAACAGTTATATCTTTCATGTCGAAAGCCCATAACAATGTCATCTCTTCCCGAACAAAATTTCTTTTTAAATCAAAATTAAAAAAAAAATAGTTCAACCTTTATAAATTTAACAAATTCTTAAAAATTCCTATTTTTATTATAATTTGATGAGTTATTATTAAAACAAAGGGTAATGGAGTAACAATTCAAAAATGAGCTACTCATAGTATTAAAACTTTAGCATGTAACAAATTACTAACTCTCAAATTTAATTAATTAAATAATACTCATATATATTATTACAAATTTATAAATTTAATCTACAATTACTAAAATACCCTTTGAAAGTATTAGGGCCCTACGAGCCCACGCCAACGAGCTTTACATTCACTGAATAATTCATAAATAAAATTCAAATTCAAATACTAGATGTTTGAAGTATCCAGCACTATACAGTTATGTTATGCTAATAAGTCAATATTAAAAAAATTCTATATAAACCTCAAGATCCTTCAATGCACTAAATGCAGCATGAACGTTGCAGAAACATCAAATAGTTCAACTCTTGTACTAATTTGAAGCCACAAAATTGATATCATCAAATTCAATGTATCTATATTCCAAAATTCATCACATCTGTTCCACCTCTTGTAAATAGGATTCAATTCAAACCATCCACATTCTTAATCAGCAGTTTTACTTCGTCTCTATTTAAACATTTTCCCACCATAATCAATCATGCCCCACAATCTCTCCCAACCTCAACAATTTCAATAATCAAAGGAAAATAAAAAAGAAATGGAAGCGAAAGCCGAGAGCAGCAGAGCAAAGTACGAGGGTTATGAAAACGACACATTTTATCTAGAACTGGAACGGGAGATTGTTCGGCTGATCGACGACGTCAACGCCGATGAACTCAAGCCGCGTAAATCCAAGGATTCCAGTCTGATAACTGATGAGACTAGATTGCTGCTGAGCCGCAGAAGCTACTACGATTGGTCGGTGTGCCGGAAAGCCGTCAAACCGCCGCCGCCGACTTATTTTCCGGCGCCAAATGTGGGGACCGGAGTTTTCATACCGCAACATCAAGGCGCCAAGTTTGAATACCGCGATTGCAGGAAATAGTTTTCTTTTTTTATATTATTGCTTAATTGATGATGATGATGATGATTGATTTATTATTATACTCCTACTTAATAAATATCTAAAACGTTTCATGCTTGTACTCCATTTTCCATATCCCTCAACCTTACTTGAAATTTTAATATGAATTTTTGTTTTGGGACTATAACTTATAATATGATATGAAATCTCAATAAATAGGGTCTAAAAAAATGATGTTACCTCAGAAAAGGTGCTAATAGTAACCAGGGATTTGATGTGTAAAATATGGGGCACATTTATTGGTCAAAATTTTGGATTGTTCACAATTTTAGAATTAAATTGGAAAACTCACAAAATTAAAATTTATTCACTATTATTAACGTTTCCAGCTACTATTATAAAAAAAAGAATTGAATAGTTGCAAAGAAATCTAAATTTTTAATGAAATTTTAGGCTAATTTTCCAAGTTGCTAATATGCCATAGTTTTTGATTGAATTTACTCTTAAATGAAAGTAATTATAGAAAGAAGCGGTTAATTAAAGAACCGCCAAGTGCCATAAATCACGAACGGTTTCCTCCCTATAATATATTCCGACGCTATCTACCTCATCATCATAATAATAATAATAATAATTAAAAAGTCAAGATGAGGCCGCCGTCAGCTCCTCCGGCACCACCGCCAGCCACCGGTGTTCCTTTAAATCAGCCTCGTGCCGCTTCGAGTTTGAACCTTCACGCTCCTGTTCCGTGGTCGACTGGCCTCTGTGATTGTTGCCACAACTTTAGCATTTGTAACGTCCAATATATATTTTCTGATATAAATTGCCTGAAAAATCCATATTTGCTCTTCTTACATGCATAAACGTCATGAAGTATTAGTAATTTAATTTGATTTTGTTTGAATTACATCTCTAACTTGTCAATTTAATAAAGAATTGTTTGTACTCAATGTATTTTCTCTTTAATTGTTGGAAATGCATTTGAAGTTCTGTCTCCGTCACTGCACAGGTTGCCTAACATGTTTTTGTCCGTGCGTGGCATTCGGCCGGATTGCAGAAATTGTGGACAGAGGGTCAACATGTGAGCCAAACAATTGATCATTCTAGTTTTCTTGATCAAATTGATAAAAATGTAACTAATATGCTAAAATTAACAGCGTGTGGAGTGAGTGGGGCATTATACTCGATGATATTTTGCATGAGTGGATGCTCTTGCTTATACTCGTGTTTCTATCGATCAAAATTGAGGGGCCAATATTTTCTGGAAGAGCAGCCTTGCACGGATTGTTGTGTGCATTTGTGTTGTGAAACATGTTCATTATGCCAAGAGTATCGCGAACTCGAAAATCGAGGACTTGATTTATCTATCGGTACGTATATTTTTCCTTTCATTTGAATGATTAATTTTACATTTAATGTGTGTTTGAATTGGGAAAAAATGAATTTAATTTGTAGGATGGCATGCAAATTTGGAGAGGCAAAAACGAAAGGCTGCTGCTGATATCGCTCCACCAATTCAACAAGGCATGAAGCTTTAGATTTTATCCTAACTTTAACAGTGTTGATGCTCTAAATTTTTAGTATGTCCAATTTATGGTGGTTTTGATTAAATTCTAAAATACAATATATCTGGTGGAATAGAATTGGGCAATTCTTTCCTGTTATAGCAGGCAAAGTTTTTACCTAAAAAATTTGTGCAGGAGTGACTTAGTGCATGCTAAATTAAACATATAAATTAATTAGATGACCTGATAATAAAGAATACTCCTATTAATTAATAGTATGTAGGAGTGATAAACATGGGGAACCCAATAAAATGAGAGTAAAGGTGGTCGGAAGATTCCTGTCTTTTCATAATGTAAGAGAGGAGAGGATGAATTCACATGTCCATTTGATGTAGTAGTATATCTTATCCTATCCATCTATGGAAACAATCATGGTCAAAATTCCTAAAGAATGAAGAATAAAGATATACTCGCCCATTTGTTTGTGTACTTGGAAGATTTTGTTCTCAATTTCATATTCCATATTTGTAATCGTATAACAGTGATAACTGTATTAATATGACATTTCAAAATATTATATTTTCATTGTCTCATGGAGTATTATTTAAAGTCATTTTTTTGCATAAGAATAAAATTGAAGTGAAACTAAATTAAGCGAGATTGAATATGTTATTTTATTTTTAGAGAATTTCCATAAGTAGCTAGTAAGTGGAGTACTATAGAATAAGTTCGAAATAGAATAAAATTCAAATGTAACAAAATAATATATATAGGCAACATTTTCAGTATTCAGTAAAATATTTTACCATTCGTAAATATAAATTTATCAACTAGTATATCTTATTTTAACGATGGAAGATATTTATTCGAGAACAAAGTTTATTCCATAAAGTACTTCTTCTTTGGCAGATTCGAATAGAAGTCTCCCAAATTTAATGACCGAACTTAGAGATTAGAATCTTCTTGAAACTTCAATGGATCATGAGGTGGCTTTTGGGAAGTGGAAATGTATGTTATTGGCGATGGACCATGAAATACCAAGATGCAATTTTGACTTAAAAAATGGTGATATGAAATTTATTTTTGTGGGAGACAACCAGAAGTTAGGTCGGCTCTTTTTTGACTTGAGATGCATCTTTTTATTTTATATGCATTGCTTATTTCTCAAATAATGTTGGCCTATCTACATATGTCAAGCCACAACCAATAAATCATTTTGGCCCCCCACCTTATAGTAGTATTATATAATGTCTACTGCTACATACATCCAATTATATTCTTAATTGTCACGAATTTGATGATTGCACGTACACCATCATACATACCACATCTTACCCACTTCTCCTTGCCCACTTAAATAATTGGGTTCATTTTAAATTTAAAAATGTACTTATTATTTTGTTTGTCTCGTGAAAGGTTGATTATGGCTTGAATATCGTAGAATAAAATAATACATTTTCTATTTATTTCTGTACTTTTAATTGTATTCAATCATGTTAATATAGATAATTTAATTCAGCTGACTATGATAGAAATTTGTGATGCAAGCAATTTCTGGTGCTTTTTGGCTCTTAGCTATTTTTTTATTTCTTTATTATTAATTATACTGAATTGCAGTTTGGTACTGAAGTTGAAGTTGAAGTCGAAGTTGAAGTTGAAGTTTGAGTATAGTTGCATCAAAACATTAAACATAGGGGCAATTGTAAAACACGTTGCTAAAATTTAATTAATTAAAACCAACGCATTCTCACTAGATGAAAGAACGTGTGCTGGCCATTTCCACACTTAAATGCGTCACATTTTTCATATACTTCAAATGTACTCCATATTTTGTTCTAATGCCAAATCTCATTATATTAATACGCGTAGTACAATGGCGAATCCAGGATTTTTCGTTCGGAGGTACGAAACCGATCTTTTCATTTTCTTTAATATTTTTTCTCAGTCAAATTTATGATTTTATTATTATTAAAAACATCACAAAGATAAGAGAATTAAAAAGATAAAAACTAATTATATATTATACCGTAACAATATGAAATTAAAACACGTTAGAATATTTTCAAAAGGCTAAATTGATAAATGATATTAAAAAAATTGAAATAATAGAATAATAAATATATATGTGAATTGTGTAGCTACCGAATGCATTAGGATATTAAATAAACAGAAGAATGAAAATATAAAAATGCATAAGATATACTAATAAAACAAAAAAGAAAAAAGATGTGTGCATAGAAGGCCTATTTTGAAATCCATATTAGAATATTTATTAAAGATAAATATAGATTTTGAATAAGAAAAGAGCATAAAGAACGGCGGTGACAGGTCATGCGGGCTTCTGCTGTGTAAGAAGAGATGTTTACCACTGGACCAAGTATGATACTTAATGGGTATATCTAAATACATTATAATCACAAATTTTGGGGGTAAGTGGTACCCCTGTTCCCATGTGGCTCCGCCACTAGGATAGTATGTTAAATTTAGTTTGAAATACTATAAAATGAAATTTCATGCGATAATATAAGATTTACCGAAAGTAATACTACTACAATGAGATAACAAGACCAATAATTGTATCACGACTCACATATATGTCCCACTTCCATTCTTATCTCTTCTTCCATTGACTTGCCTCCCTATAAATACAACCTATTTCAACTCCGATTTTGCCCTAAACAAACAACACTTCAATTCCACATCTATCTCCATATATACTCCACAAAACACACACCCACAGATACACAACTGTACACATATTCCAATGGCTGCGATGACAATGGAGCCAAATCTGAGCAGCCACCAAATGAGAGGCAAAGCTTCCCAACACAAACTCCAAGTAGTTGAGGAAATTGAGGGCCTCATCAAGGTATACAACAACGGCCACGTGGAGCGCCCCGATATCGTGCCAAGTGTCGGGTGCTCATTGGCCCCTGACCTCGGGGTCACGTGCCGTGACGCAACCATCGACACGTACACCAATCTCTGGGCACGCATCTACGCCCCAACCGCCGCCAACAAACTGCCCTTGCTCCTCTACTTCCACGGCGGCGGATTCTGCGTCGGCGCCGCATCCTGGGCCTGCTACCACGACTTCCTCGCCAGCCTCGCCGCCAGAGCCTCCTGCGCCGTCGTCTCCGTCAACTACAGGCTGGCGCCGGAGCACCCCCTCCCCGCCGCCTACGACGACGGCGTCAAGGCGGCGATCTGGGCCAAGCAGCAGGAATTCTCCGGCGGGAGCGAGTGGTGGGCCGGGAAATGCGATTTCTCTCGAATCTTCCTCGCCGGCGACAGCGCCGGCGCGAACATCGCCTACAATGTGGGGCTGAGGGTGGCGAATTCGATCGGAGTCGGAGCGATCAAGGGCTTGGTGATGATACAGCCGTTTTTCGGGGGCGAGGCGAGGACGCGGTCGGAGGTGTGCGCGGCGCAGCCGCCGCGGTCGGCGCTGACGCTGGCGGCGTCGGACGCGTACTGGCGGATGGCGCTGCCGGCGGGGGCTGGCCGCGACCACCCGTGGTGCAATGCGGGATCGGCGGCGGAGCTGCGGCGGGCGGGGGCGGCGGTGATGGTGTGCGTGGCGGAGGCGGACATATTGAGGGATCGGAATCTGGAATTTTCCGGCGGGTTGGCGAGGGAAGGGGTGAGGGTGGAGCAAGTGGTGAGTAAAGGCGTTGGGCATGCGTTTCAGATTCTGGATAAGTCGCATTTGGCCAAAACGCGCCTTCACGAGTTGTTGTCTCATGTCCAACATTTTGTTGGTTGATGATGTTAAGTGGAATTTATCATCGGCCATGTCACTTTTTTTTTCTTTCTTTTTTTAAATGTTTTTTATTTTTGAGTTGTGTAATTACTAGTACTACTAATTAGTGTTCAACAAGATATGATGAAGTAGTTAGAATTTATTCCCGAGTTTAGTGTTGGCAAAGCTTTGTGTTTATGCACCCTCCATTTGGGGCATAGTGGAAGAAGCCTTTTAAGAAATGACAAATACTGTCACTCTACTCTCCTACACTATTAATCATATAATTCATGTGTCCCATCATGATTGTTCTTTATTCTTTCCTTCTAGGATTATATATGGATTTCGTATTAGTCTATGTTTATGATATTAACAAAATGTACTTTATAAAATACATATATAGACTGAGAATATGATAATGATAGCATATGTTTATGCATAATCTATTTTATAGATTCATGAAGAGAAATACGGGGGGTGCTGGCTCCATCTCTCATCAACAGCACAAAATATTTATCTCTCTTGCAATTTCAAGTCGCTGCCAAAATCTAGCTCCGACCACCGTTGTCCCATTTCTTCACTTGATAGATCATCCAATCTTCATGGAAGTAGAATATTAAGTAGAAGCTTGGAGATTATTCCGAGGTTGAGATCTTGCTCAATTAAGGTAAATCTTCGTTATAATCTGCATATTCTATCCGCTAGATTCGAAGTTGAAGGAATTTTCCCCTTCTTCATCACATTGATGAGTTTAGTTCTATTTTGCTTAACTCAAGATTAAAGTACATAATTTAAGGATGGAATTAGCATGGAGTACTTGTTTTGTATTTTGGAGATTCTTTAATTCTATGCACAAATTGGAAGTTCATGAAATTCCAAATCACCTTTTTATATAGGGGAAAATGTTAGTACTATTATTTTTGCTATAGAAATGTGTTTGAAACTGGAAACTATAAAAAGGAATTGATGAAAATAGAAAAGGCACCATGTTCTGTCAGCAGATTGCGATGCTCATTTGACTGACTAAGCGACCTCTGTTTTAGCATATTTTCTGATACAATATAGTTTTAGGTGTCTTCTGCCTCGTCACTAAAATTCATTTCAAACGAATTTATTAGTATGATTTTTCTATTACAATTGGTTCGTATATTTGATGGAGTATTATAAAGGTGTTAAAATCTAAGAAAATGGTGTATGATGTTATGACATCGAACTGATACGTGACATCACATGATGTGTATGTGGATATTGACTATGCATGTGGCTGGATTATGAACACTTATGTGAATGATTCATAGCATATATGTATAGCTGTTTGTTATGGGTGCTGAGTAGATGAATCGAGTTATTATGATAAATAGATGAAGAAACTTAGTATTTCTAATTTACATACTTTATGCTGCCAAAATTGTTCGGTTTGTCGTTGATCGGGCAAGGGATATTAAATCTGACAAAATACCTTTAAGGATATATCTACTTGAAAATTTTAACTTAGATTGATCACAGACAATTAAATAATTTTGATTATGAACTATACAAGTTTTAATATAAAATTAGTTAAATAAAAGATGTAGAGACTAATTAAGGTAGTTTTACTTTTGTCTTATTTTAAATGAAGTATTTCTTATTCGCCAGTGAGCTTTTATGTAATGCTATTATTTTGTGAATTAAATGAAAAGAAAATAAAACATAGAAAAATATTTTTTTTTTCATTTTAAAAAATATAATCAAATAGAATTAAATATTTAAGAATAAAAATGTGTCACCTGAATACTTACGGCAAATGGAGTCTGCTAAGTCATGATTTACTAAAAGGGAACTTTGGGTATCTCAAGATTTTGATAACCTCTATTGTTAATATTAATCTGCTTGATTCATATTTCACTGAAAGATTGTGATTCAGAAAATTATAATAATGAGTGTAAAATAAAAATATTCCAATAGCACAATTATTATTTTATTTTATTGATAAATATGATGTGTGCTTGAGCTTTGACTCGATGGCGAGCTAAGAGCCCAATAATACAAACGAAAAGTCAGCACAACTATTATTTCTTGACCAACCTTCACCACAAACATGATGAATATACCAAACACTTACCAAAAACCAACTATTGAGGTGTAGGAGAGATTTGGAGCAAATTAACGGCAGCATATGCGGACAACGCAAATACTTTCACATGTTGGTTACCTAGTATAATAGTTTTGTCTGTAATTACTTTTGAGGCCACAACTTCTTCGCAGTCACGAATATGGTCAGTCCCACCAAGAGCTAGATCATACGAGGCCGTTTCATACTCTTTTATTTCCACTTCGCCTAGGGCACTTTTGAATGACATTATGACCAAGTCATACGACGACTTACATTTTCCAAGTGCATTTTTCCCATTGGAATCTGTTTTGGTCTCCTTCAATAGAGTTTTGATATGGTCGAGCGTAGTGTTCGACTTTGTGATTCCTAATTTTATAATTTCGATGGAGAGTTCATATAAGTTTTTCGCGGATGCCACTCTTGGTTCGGCTTGAAGACCATTCTCGCACGCTGTGACGCTTATCAATTTTCCGCTAGCGCATACTTTCTTGATCAAGGGTGGTGGAGAGGCGGCTTGGGGTGTTGAGGAAAGGAGTAAAATGACGGATATGAAGATGATTGAAGCAATTGAAGAAGACATCGTTGTTGTTGATTTTTGTCTAAGGTGAGTTAGCTAGGTTATATAGTTTTGTTGGGAGTGATAATTTTGTAATAATGGGGTAAGTATTGATTGGTTCTTTCTCTTGTAAAAAGTTTGCATATGATTTATTTTAGGGAAATGAATTTTAGATATAATATCATATGCCTTAATACACTTATTTTTTTTCCCATATTCGAACCAATCATTAAATATAAAATTAATGGAAATCAAATTTTCTTTTTAAAATATCACTTAATGCAGAGTCATAATACTTAATTATTTTACATATTTAAAATAGCATTATATGGATTTGTAAGGTTGTAAATTCTGGGAATCTTAAATGATAGTAGTAGTACTTAAATGATTTTCATAATCAAAGAGTAATTATTTGATTTAGTTATCGAATAAATTAGATGGTAAAAAAATCTATACATATAATCTGATTATAATTTATTAATATACTACTAGTATATACTACTATAGTACCTATGTAGGATTAGGTAAGAAAAATCAAATAGCATACAAAATCACATTTCTAATTTATGTATCCATGATATAAATCTTGCACAATCACGTACGATATCGGTTTTACAATCCTTTATTCTTTTGTTATTTCAGGGTAATTTATAATTTTGTTTATGGCAAATTAGTTTCAATTGATATATACCAAAATTTCAATTTCTGATAAAAAAATTTACTGTGAGAAGTGAGAACCCTTGTTCATTGAAATGTACATCTGAATTTATATACCAGTGCCAACTATTGTTGCAATCATTTATAAATTTATTGAGTCACTAAAAGACCGACATGAATTCGGTCGTTAACCCTATTCCAAGCTTTTGATAATCTCTATTGTTAGCCTAAATTTTGTTTTAATTCATATCTCATTTGAAAGTCGTAATCTTGAGTATATACATTACGATTGGGAAAGTCATAATCTTGATTAATAAAATATAGTAGTAATTACTTCAATAGGGGAGTGATCAATTGCTAACTCATCATTTAATTGCTAACTATAACTAATTTAAGGCCACATGATTTCAAAAAACGTGTGGTCTACAATTTGCCACGTGTAATTTTCGTTTTTATTAATTAAATCGAATTTTTTTAAAAAAAACGCCAAATTAGGGTTTTGGATGAAAATGTCAATATAGTGTTTCGAAAATATCAACACAATGCTTTGAGAATGTCAACACAAATTTAGGATTGACATTGTATATGCTTTATATTGACATATTATCTTAGCTTCATTGACATTAACCTGTGTACAAAAAATACGAAAATTCTAGATTTTTTTTTTCAAATTTTGACGTCGGAACATATGCATGTAGTATATCGTTGGAATCCTTATAAAATTATCTTTAATTTGATATATGTTATATGAATTTAAAGTTTTGGGATTTCTTTTAAAAGTTAGTTATAACTAACTTGACATTAATACCCTTATTGATTTTTATTGGAATTAATCCTATAGCCTTATTGACGTTTTTTGTTGATCGTATTGACATTTTGTGGTTAATGATCTAGGCATTTAATTTGAATATCTAATGGCTATTATTGAGTTGTAGTTAGCAATTAAGCATTGAGTTAGCAATATAACACTCCCCTTACTTCATATATCTCTTAAAATCATAAAAGTAAAGAGTCTCTTAAAAATAGCTCAAAATCATAAATGCATTTCACCCATTCGTATTATTACATTGCAGTAATAATAATTACTCCTACTACTTCTTGCAACAAAATTGCTCAACTGGGCCTTTTGGGCTAGAATGATACTACAAATCAGTCCAAGGAAAGCCCGATTCAGTTAATGGGCTCTAAATTTTAATCAAGTGTTGGATTATCTTAATTACACGCAGATAAATCGTTTCCTAAATCGTCATTGCCTGGCCCACTACATAACTTTCCTAACGTCGATTGGGTTTGGGGCGTCACGTTATTAGGAGAATCAAATACTCCTACTTTTAGTTTTATGAGTATTAGTATTTGCTAGTACTAAAACTTTATAAATGCAAAGTAGGAATTGGTAAGTAAGAGGAATGATGTGCCATGTGAGCTTTTAATAAAACTAGTATCACGTCTGTGCTATGCATAGATTAATATATTTTTTAAATATTAATTTTTTATTTTAAATTAATTAAATAAAATTAGAATCAATATTAATAATGGACAATATGAGTAACAATTTTAGTTATATGAGAATAAAAAATCTATACAAATCAATATTGAAGCATAATAAATTTGAAACAAATCACAAAATATAATATTTAAACATTAAATCATGGAGTAGGAAGATAAAAATCTATCATAATAAAGAAACCATAATAGATAATTACTCATCATTTTAAAAACTTCTTTATGCACTACATTAACTTTAAAATTAAAATCAACCTCATTATTATAAACTAAAATCCTCAATTCTTCACAACTCGTAAAATAACTCAATTGTCATCTTTAAAGCCGACCGTCTCACCTAAAACTACAATAAAATAAGAAACAAAATCAATTTGCAATGCACAAAATCAATAATCAATATGTATAGATACTTTCGCCTAACAATTTGTATAGTTTTCAATAAAATCAAACACAAATTAAATTATACGTTAAATTTACCAACTGAATAATCCTTCCATATAACTCAAGCTACTTATATATATGTAAATAAAAAAAATTAGCCATTTTAATTTCAACATAATTTTTTTTAACATGGATCAACTACGTTTGCTTGTTAAAGATATGAGATGAGAAAATAAAGTGTTTTTAGAAAAGCATTTTTGAAATTTGTATTGCAATGCAATGCAAGGTGATAAAGAAATTCCACAACTTTTGGAGGGAAAATCAAGATAATCAATTTCATCGACACACGTTTCAAAAGAAAAACAACAATAATTAAGAACTACAGAGAAAAAAACAACTCAAAATTATCATCCATCACACAACAAAGATTTCACAACACACAAAAATCTCAAAGAAAAAGAAACCAAAGTTTGTTATGTACCATAATCTTGTTCTATCGTCATTGGGAATATGATTAAATGCATCCTCCATGGCAAATTTAAGCTCGGCCACTGTAGCGTTTCTCGCCACATGAAGACCTGCAAGATTAGAATTTTATGTTGTTTAACCCCACGAAAAAATAGAATCAAAAAAGGGTCAATTTTTTCATAATTACTGAATGAAGAGCCGTCCAAACAGAGAGATTGAGAAACTGCTGCACCGGAAGCCTTCGGTAGGTGGGAGACCAGTTGTAAAGGGGAAAAGGGATACAAATGCTTTTTAAAATATTTTCATTTGTAACTGTCCCACTATCTTCATTTGTAGCTGCCCCACTCATTCCACACAGGCTTTTATAAATCACACGATTTTAGCTACCCTTTAATTATATATTTTTAATTTAATACTCCCTCCGTTCCACAGTAATAGAGTCATTTCGTTTTCTGCACTCGTTTTGGAAAAATAATAGTATTAAATAGTTAAAGCGGAGAGAAAGTAATGTAAGACAGAGAATAATGTAGGGAAGAGTCTTAGCAACAATATTCTCTCTCTTACTTTACTTTTTCCTAATTTTAAATATTTATAGTTATTTTTTCAAAATAAGTACGCAAAATGAAATGATTCTACTACTATGGAACGATGAGAGTATAATTTTTTAAATTAAATGACATTTTTGTAAATTTTTTCAAAACTCCCTTTATATATATTGTATAGATAACAAATTAAGTTTTGATTTTTATGAATTTTATGAAATTAAAATTTTCAATATTTTAATGTGTTAAAATCAAACTAAATAATAAATTGAAATGAATAATACTAAACATACGTTAAACAAAGTGGTGCTCACATTCGTCACGTAATATATCATACGTTAAACAAAGTGGTGCTCACATTCGTCACGTAATATATCATTCGTCTAGTAAGATACTATATGCAATGTAGGAATAATTATGGCGCATGTGCAATGAGGGGAGAAATCGGGAAATGAGTCATGACAGATACTATATCATTGGAGTAAAATAGTTAATTTATTTATTTTTAGTTTACTATACAACCAATTGTCTACTCATATATAGTACTAGTATATAATTACGTTTCTAATTTATGTAACCATGATAGATAGCTCCTCACTCAGTCACGCAGAATTTACAAAATCCTTCCAACCATTTTTATGGCAAGTTAGTTTCAATCGATTTACCAATTTTAAATATTTGACAAAAAAAAGTTTTACTGCGAAGCCCTTGTTTAGAGTAAACTATTGTTGGTTGTTGCAATCAAATAAGAAGATGATATATTTGGATTATTTATTATCCGCCTCAATTATTCTTAAATCAAATACTCTATGAAATTAAATATTCCACTTCGAGTCTAGAGTAGTGGATTTTCAAAAACACAAAAAATAGATAAAATAGTTAACATTAAGATTATTTTTATATAGTAATATTAAGTTTTTAATGAAATATTAGTATAATGGGATAGTAGAATGTCATTGTCAAGTACTGTATATTTACCAAAATAGAATAAAAAACGAATTTTAATGATGAACACTACAAAATTCTAATTTAAGACCTATAATAGTGAGTAGAGAAAGTGTATCAGTGTATCCGTCAGAAAATCTTTTAGGATATAGAGGAGAGATCAGAGAAGGGTCCAATATCATATTGCACCCTTCACAAACTTAGATATATAGAAATGATATTGCACCCTTCACAAATACTATCTGATCTCTCCTCTCCAATTAATAGTCACTCTTTGACCGGACACGGGTTTTAAGAAATGTAAAAAAAAGTTGGTTGACAAAGTTAATGGAATGTGAGACCAGGGACGGAACCAGAAATACAAATTAGCCGGTGCTGAAATTTAATAAAATAATTATTAATATTTAATATTATATATATTATAGTTGTTTAATTTTATTTATTATTCTGATGGATTTGTAAATAATATGCAATCAAATTTAGAAGAAAATGATACCCCTATTTTGTTTGAAATATTAAAACAAGCAACCATAAATGTTGAGAAATGAAAAATTAATTTGAATGAGGTATTAGATCGAAATACATTTATAAAAAGAGGTATTAGAATAAAAACTAATTTATCTGTTGTAATTTTGTTATTTGGTTTTTAATTTGATGTTATGTATTTCAAATAGTAAGTTATTCGAATAACTGTTTTTAATTTTGATGTTAGTATAATTTAGGTGAATCCAATTAAATATAATAAGGCATTAATTAAATAAAGCCATTTAATTATTTTAGTAAAATAAAGTAATTAATCTTAAAACCAATTTGGTTCATTAACTTTTCAAATCATTTGATATTGGGGTCATTTGACTAAATTAATCAAAATTCAAAACCCATTTAAAAGCCCAATTGATCAAAACCTAAAAAAACGAGCGCCGCCGCATCTTCTTGTTCCTCCCTCTGGTAAGAGCTACTCCCATCTGGATTCCCCTCCACTCCGCATCTGCATATTTTTCTTTCTTCTACGCTGATGCAGTTGTGGAGGTCTTTCTCTAATCTCATAATACAAATAAAAAATTAAATCTTTCATAAACATAAATGGGTCCGGCTCCAGCCAAGGCCCCCCTGGAGCGGTGGCTTGGCCAACGCTGTCTTCGTCCTTGTGTGAGACCCACATTTTATATTGGTTTTAAAATAAAATATGAATTAAGTGAGTTAGTAGAATGTGAGACTTACTTACTATTTATGGTAAAAATAAAGTGTGACAATTATTGAGGGATAGACCGAAATGGAAAAGAGTTACAATTAATTGGGGACGGAGGGAGTATTAGTTTTGATTATGGATGATACAAGTTTTAATACAAAATTTGTTAAATGGAAGAGACGTAGACTAATTAGGCTAGTATTACTTTCATCCCATTCTAAATGAAGTATTTCTTGTTCATTGATGAGTTTTTATGTAATATTTTTTTTTATTTAAGTGAAAAGAAAATTAAATATAAAAAAATATATTTTCACTTTAGAGCATAAATATAGCAATTAGAATGATATATTAAAAAGAAAAATATGTCACTCGTAATTGGGATAAATGGAGTATATGTTAATTCACCATTTACAAAAAGGGAAATTTGGGTATCTCGAGATTTTAATAAGCTCTATTGTTAATAAATTAATTATGTTTAATTCATATTTCAATAATTGTGATTGTAAAAAATTGTAAATACTCAAAATAATTATTATTTTACTTTTGTAATAAATATGAAGTGCGTTGAAGCCATTATTCGATGTCGGGCTAAGTGCCCAAACGTACAAACGAACCAGATTCATACAATTATTATTTCTTGACCAATCTTCACCACAAAGATGATGAATATACTAATACTAATACCAAAAACCAACTATTGAGGTGAAGGAGAAGCAGGATCTTAATCGTTAGTGAGCAAATCATGTTAGAATAATTAAGTGAACAATTACATAAAACTCTCTATGATGATTAACCGAGAACAACGGAGAAGAAGCATAAATGGTAGAGCGGAAGCGTACCTTGATCCATAACGAATTTAACGGCGGAATTGTTTTGAATCGGCTATGGATCTTCCAAACGATCATAGACATTCTTTGCAATAGTCAGGCGAGAAAATACAGAGATATCGAATGTTTTTCTGACGTCTGGGGACCATAACCGTAACTTATATTTATAGAAAATATAAGTTCCTTTATTTTCTAATTGGTCCCTCAACAAATAAAAAATCTCAAATTGGTATCTACACTTATTTCCATAACAAATAAATACACTTTAGTCCAAACTTTAATATTTCTTGGATCACTTTATATTGGACAACTGAAAGTTAGCAATACACATTAAATTAGTCATGTGGAAGCCCAAATTTCTAACAATCTCCCACTTGGGCAACACATGACACCGAATAAATGTGTACAAACCGAATGAGCATTCAAATATGCTATCACATAGTGTATTCCCAAACAATCTTATTATCAACCATATCAACATAGGACTAAAGAGGTAGTCACCATATTTTTTCATGATTAAACCCATCAGTAATCACATATGCAAATATAATCAACAACAGATCAATTATGGAGTGTAGCATGGAAATTTCATGCAATGTGATCATACATGCATATTTTCAACTAGTCCTCCCAAATCCTAAGTGAGATCAAACCAAAACCAAATTAAAAAAGTAATGGACAAAACACAATACTTTATTTCTGAGAGAATAACATGAGTTTATAACTCCATGTTCAAAACAAAATATAGAGTAATAACCAAAACTACTCCCACTGAACGGAAGTTCCCTTAAACAACATAACACACATTTGAGCTTCATGCCCATAAAAGACCTTGGGTGATAGTCCCTTAATGAACGGATTTGTCATCATCAAATCCGTTCCCTTATGCTCTATATGTATTTGTCCATTCCAAACCCTTTATTTAACAACCAGGAAGCTCCTGTTGTTTTAGAATATAATACTGCAGAGTTATTGTCACAACATAACTTAAGTGGTCTTTCAATACTTTAACAATACGCAGCCTCGTGACAAAAATTTTTGCAGTCATATTCAATTACTAGATGCCCCAAAATAAGTTACGAATTTTGTTGTCACAGTAGAAGTAGCTACAAGTGTTTGCTCAGCACTTCTCCACGAAATGGCTCTACAGCCAACAGACATACGTAACTTAAAAATGGATCTTTTACTATATTGGCATCTAACAAAATCAGAATCAGTGAATGCCTAATGATCTCTCCAAATGATCTTATTTTTCTTTACATGAGCATGTAATGTTTAGTTCTGTGTAAATATCTCATATAAGCCGTTTTGCTGCTTCCTAATGATCCATACCGGATTACTGAGATATCTGTCCAACATATTAACAATATAAACCAAATTGGGTCTAATACTTACTTGAGTACACATTAGGCTCCAAATCGCCGAAGCATATGGAACCTTGTGCATTTTCTATATCTCAAGATTTATCTTAGGGCATTGAATGAGATTAGGTTTATCTCCCTTAGCCATAGAGGTATTTCTTTACTTGCAATTATGCATCTCAAATACTTTAGACACTTTCTATATCTCTTTTGTGACAATCGAAAATTATTTCTTTCGATTCCAAATACAAAAGAGGCTTCCCCAAGATCTTTCATCTCAAATTTCTTCGAGAGAAAATTCTTGGTGTTGTGCACCATTTCCTTATTATTAATGACAATCAATATAAGATGCATTTGCTCCCACTGAACTTATGATACGCACAACCATTAATGACATTCTTTCTTAATCCAAATGAAAGAACTACTTCATAAAATCTGTGGTACCATTGACGAGAGTCTTGGTTGAGGTTGATTTGACGAGAGTCTTGGTTGAGGTTGTTGAGGTTGATTTCAGATGATCTCATCAACATGAGATTGAATGTTTACAACATTACCATATTGAGGTTCTTGATCTGCTTCTTCTTCAATGGTATGAATTGATCCATGAACATTGTCAGAAGCAGTATTAGGTGTCAAAGCAGACTCATTCTCAAAAGTAATGTCCCTTATTACATTCTTCCCACCAAACTCAACAATCTCAAGGGATACTATATTTCTCGTCCCCAAATTAGTTCCTTTTGTGGGATCATAAAATTTAAAGAACCCCTAAATTCATCTGGATGACCAAAGTGCGAATATATGCTACAGTCTTTAATGTCTCTCCCTAAAGCGAATGCGACAAGGAAGAATGATAAATCATACTCTTTCACATATCTTTAAAAGTTCTATTTCGTCTTTCAGCTACACCACTCATGCTAGAAGATCCCGGCATGGTGTACTAAAGGACGATCCTACACTTTTCCAAATAGAAGACAAAAGGTCTTTGGCATTGTTCACCTGAGCAGTCATTTCTGTCATAGTATTCGCCACCACGGCCAGATTTGACTTTCTTAATGCCTTTGTTGAGTTGGAGCTCAACATCAGCCCTAAATATTTTGAATTTGTCTAAAGCCCCAGACTTTTTATAGATTAAATGTAGGTGCCCAAAACAAGAATATCCGCCTATGAATGATATAAAATATTGTTGATCATTCCAAGAAACCAAAGGGAATGAACCAAAAAGTCCGTATATATCAATTCTAAAATGTATAACTTTATTGGCACCTAATTTCTTATGTTTGGCATGCTTTCGTTGAACATACAAATCAAGTTCTAAAAGATAAGTGTATTCAATATAACATCTGACACAAGTCTCACAATCCTTTATTTGGAAATATAACTAAAACACTTGTGTCATAAATTAACCAAAATTTTATTATTTAATTTGCTTAGTCTCTTTTAATTCAACATGTAAAGCTTCTGAATATGAAGTAATTGAGCATACAAAGATTGTTATATGCACTTAAGCAAAACAGTGCTCACAATACTAGAATTATTTGAAGGAATAACATTACTATTTCTGAATGAACAAAATAAACCAAATTTGTCCAAAGCAGAAATAGAAACCAAATTATGTCTAAAGACAGTACAATGAAGTATCCTTCAAAACCAGAATAATTCCAGTCTTTAATAACAATCTACAATGCCCAATAGTCTCTACTTCCACCGATTTGTCATATTACACTTAGATGTATCTTTCACCAGCAATTGACTTTCGGCAGCTCAGACAGCATTGCATTGATAACCTTATATGAGTAGTAACACCAGAATCTACCCACTAAATAACATTAGGTACTAAAGCCAAATTAACTTCAGAACATACCAAAACAAGAATTGTAACTTCCTTTGCACGTCATGCATGACATTTGTCAAAATTCTTCCTTTTATATCCATGTCTACCACAAAGAAACAACTATCATTATCCTTATGTTGTTTCTTTTGTGATGAACCCTTATTCATAGCAGCATTCTCAATACACTTATTCTTAATGCCCTTTAGATTATATCTTGAGATAATGACCAAATGTGCAACACCAAATGCACAAACAAGTCTTTAGAATTCAAGTTTAAGTGAAGCAACGTGAGACATTTGCATAATGTGCTCCCTTATGTTGCCTTTACCCTTATATACTTTATTGAGATCAAGCATGCTTGCCTCAACCTTATCGTTTTTCGCAGACGTTCCTTAATTTTGTCAAGGTATTCACTGGCCTTAGTGATATACTCAAATGCAGTGCCTCGAAAGGCTTCTGGGATGCTAAACCCGATGATCAGTAGACTTACACAATTCGAGTATTCATACTTCTCATAGTTTCTCCTTTGATAAGAAGTACTATTTTCCGTAGGAGAAGTAGGTTGCTCAATCCTTAGCGCGTAATCCAGATCCATGCAACCCAGAGCAATCAAAATATAATCTTTGCAATCCTTAAAATATAAAGAAGTCTAGACAAGAGAGGTTACTTTTTCAACGTCTTGCTACGACTAATCTACTTTGAACATTAGTATAACATAAAGGAACATGAGATGCACCATAATTATTGAATTTAAAACTTTAATTAAATCTCAAAAGAATTTTTAAATCCCAATTAATTAGTCAATTAATTGAGAGACTTTATGTGAATTAATTATTCAAAATCCTTCTTTAATGACGTTTAAAAAAACGTACATAAAACACAATAAATTGAATCATTAATTCAATTCAATTGTACTTAAAAAGCATTAAATTGAATCATTAATCACAATTAATCATCCAAATAAATACTGTATATACGCATATAATAATAAGAATTGAATTATCAATTCCTAAACCAAATAAATGAGAATTATAAACATGAATTTAAAATTAAATTCCTGAACCAGAAGCGTGAATTATGCGTACGTAAACATAAAGAAGAATGACAATTCGATCAATAACCAAAGTTAGAATCTAAAGGCGTACAAATTATATACGCACACTTAATTTTGCAGCAGCTAAAAAAATGAATTCATCCATAATCATATACCTCATGGATTCTTAATAATCAAAATCAAATTGAAAAACGTGTGACGCACTATTTTTTAATACTAAATAAACATGCAAGTATATAGAGTGTATATAGTATAGCTAAAGGTCAGGACCGGATATCGAACATGGGGAAGGCAAACACGGACTGTCTATCTTCTATTAAGACTCAATTACTATTTGGAAAAAACGGAAGGTTTTGAAAACTAAAAACAATTGAAAACAAATAACTACTAAATGCAATTAAGACACAGAGATAAATGATAGAGATAAGGGAATTCCAGGGATGTGCGTTCACAGTTATGATTATACAAATTCCAAACTACAATACCCTAGCACAGTTATTACTTTGATAGGACGAGTCACCTAGCTTATGCTCATGCGATGCAAACGTTGATTACAAGATTAGGGTTGTCAATCCTAACACGTAACTCCAAAAAGCTCCTAAGACCTTTGAAAAATCCTCACTCTCAATTAACAGTGTCGTTTTAAGGGAACCTAACTTGTAGCGTCTACTAAGTGGACCTAACTCGCTAGAACTCTTTCACAAGTTATGAAGCAAGCTATATTAAATCATACACGATTGTGTCACTCAATCATGAAACATCAAGATTAACTTAGAGAAGAAACAAAGTAAAAACAAAACGGATATCAAATAGAAAATTGAAAATGTATAACAAAAGTCGTTACTAACACATCCCTAGAATCCTATGAGTTTAGTTACACATAATATAATAAGCTAAACACATAGATTGAAGGTAAGCCAATTTGAACATAAAACTAAAGCAAATAGAACCCGTAGGTTGAAACTTTGTCGTTTTTGATGTTCTTGGAATCCTTCTTCAACTCCTTGCACAATGACGTACTCTAGCTTTTGATCTCTATGAATTATTTTGCAAGTAGAAGCTCTCTAGGATTAGGGTTGGAGCAGGAGTCTTGGAGACTCCCCTTTTGGGGGCTATGGAAGGGTTGAATTCTATGAATGAGGTTATGGAATTCTATCATTTGCATAATTATTTATTTCACTTATCATTCGTATTATATATAGACATATTAATTGAATAATTTTAAATTTAATATGACTTCATTATCTTAACATAATTTAGATATGTATAATTAATTATCCAAGTTATTAGTTATAATATTAGAGATATATATAAGTGGTTAGTTAAAAGATTTGTGCACGAAAATATGTGTATACACGTGTATGCTGAATACACTTCTTTTGTAAATTTGATGACATTTGGTAGATGTTTACGAATGCATATTTATTAATTAGTGTGCAATACAAACTAATAATTTAATAGATAATCTTAAAGAAAAGAAATAAAACAAAATATATTAAACTATTCCTACTAAGTCGGTCTTATATTTTATAAAAGGGCAATCCCACTTTATAAGATATATATACTCTTAGTTTTCAATAGGAAAAAGGGGCAGAGGAAATAAAATCGAGAGTTAGAGGGAGAAAGAAAAGAAAGGAAAGAGAAGGAAGAGCGTAGAGAAAATAGTGGAGAAAGATGAAGAGGACTCTTGTACAATTATTTAGTGAGTCTTAGAGGATCAAGGCTATGAGTGAGACACCCGAACGAGTACTCAATCAAATTATCTATCTTAATCAGGTATGTATAAATCATACTTTTAATTTTACATATATTATGTGATGGATTGCTATGTGTTAAATTGGAATAAATATTTGAATTATATGATGTGAGCCTGAAATGGTTATGTGTGGAGTATTTGATATTGATGTTGTGAATGATGGATGTGTGATTTGTGCAATGAATATGTTTATCTATAGTATTGAAGTTATTGATGGATTATATGGATATGTAATTGGTGCAATGGATATGTTTGATGTATGTTATTGGAATTATTCGAGTCATGAGATTAAAGAGGATATGTGACTGTCTTGCTCTGGATCTGATATACAATGGAAAAAGACCTATGGGTCATATACAATGATAATGGACCTACGGGTTAAAGAAAATATGCGAAGAGGGGCCTTCGTGGAAAGGTCAAATCAAAGAGGGGCCTTCGTGGAAATGTCAAATAATTAAAAAGGAACCTGCAGGTCGTATACAATGGAAATCCCGGGCAGATACCAGGCTTGCTCAGTCACAGAATATTAAAAGGATCATAGAGGCATATGCATATGAATATTAAATTATTTATGATATTTATTACTTCCGGTGATATATATTGGTGAATAATTGTGTTTGATATTTGTATGTGGAATTAAAGGTAAGGTTTATATACACTGAGTTGTGGCTCATATAAACCACTAATATTTTTCAGGAATAAGATATCAGTGAAATTATTCGTTGACGTGGGTCGTAGAAACTCCACATGTTATCAGGGTCGGCGGCTGACGTATTTTGGCAACCTTCTCCTCCTCATTATTTTTTGCATGTAGATAATTGTGTAGTATATAGAGTGGTGAGAGGGTCCCACTGCAGTTTAGAATGGTTTGAAATATGTAATTGATAAGTGTTGGGTTTTGAAATTGTATAATATGTGCATTTTATGTACTTGAGTGTGGATTGATTATTTTAATTTTGAATTTACTTATAGTAAGTGTATAAGTCATAAGGGTTGAGGTGTGACAGTTTAGGTGGTATCAGAGCGGGGATAGAATCCTGTTGGGACATAGTATTCATGTATATCATATGATACATAAGCTTTATTTGCATTTGTATTATCATGAACATGCGTCACCGAGGAGAGAAGGGTCAGCCGCCATGCATCATCAATTAATTGAAACATTTCATATACATGTTGCATCATATTGGGATTTTTGGTACATGGACCAATGATGAGGTAAAGAGGTAGAAGTTTTGAAGTGCTCGTAAAAGTAGAAGTGTTGATTTTATGGGACTAATCAGAAAGGCTGGGATATAGTTAGAGTGATAGAACCGGTGTTCAATCAAATGAGTTATATGTAAGAAGAAGGTTTTGATTATAGGGTATCTCTTCTTTGAAGAAATACTTACTCTTGGTGGGATACAGTCCCACAAGCTATGATACAGCCTTTGGTATTCTGGTATTCAGTTCAGACGATTTTTCTAGAGAACTCAATGCTAAATATATGCAAAGAAGTGTATTGTGATAAGAAGCAGATAAGGTTTTGTCTTTAATCAAGGAACTACGTTTGTTGATTATGAGCTGACATTATTTCAATATACACGGTTTTCTAGAGAACGTGTTGCGAGTTAAGTCAATTGAGCTGCCAGCGGATATTGATTCTCTTGTTCATACACAAGTTTTGATATTATTATGGGTATAGATTGGTTTTCACTTCATCGAATCAATGTAGCTTGTCAAGTAAAAGAAATGGTAATATAATCATCGAGACAAGATCAAGTGATATTTTGCGGTAATCAATATATTGTTCCAGGTAATCAATTTGAAGGTATGCAACTGTTTTCGAGTACTGATTTTCGATCAAGATGTCATCAGTTGAAGATAGCTAAAGAGAATATTGCAGAGACACTATTTTGAACTCAGTACGACCATTATGAGTTTTGGTTATGCCTTTCGAATAAACTATTGCACCTACAATTATTTATGGCATTGATGAACAAATTCTCTCAACTATTCCTGGATCCGCTAGTGATTATTTCTATTGACTTACTATTATATTCATGAAGTACAGATGAACATGTTAATCACTTGCAGTCAGTATTACAAGTTCTGCGAGATAAACAGATTATTGCTAGGTTGAGTAAATGTGAGTTTTTGCTAGAACATGTGGTATTGTTGGGACACGTGGTGTCAGGTCATGGAATAGAATTGGATCTACAAAAGATTGAACTGGTTTTCAACTGGAAATGTTTCCCGATTATTATTCAATTGATAATAAAGTTAGTATGACAAAATTATTCTTTTATATGGAGTGAAGCATATCAAAAGAGTTTTAATGAGTGGAAGCATCGTTTGAATATGTCACCTATTTTGGTTATCTCCGCAGGTACAAGATATTATGTTATTTATAGTGATGCGCTGAAACATGGATTTGATTATCTTTTGACTTAATGGAAAGTTTATTGCTTATGCGTCGTAACAATCGCAAGTACAAGAAGTTTCTTATTCTGTTCAAAATCTTTTATTAGTGACATTATTTTGCTTTGAAGATTTGACATCATTATCTGCAGGAACGCGTATATGGTATTCTAGTATCTTATATATTGACAAAGATCCGCGATTTACTATCTCAGTCTTGATAAAGTTTTTTTGTGAGTTTCACCTCAGAAAGGAGTCATGCGATTCGAGCAAAAAGGTAAGTTGAGTCCTCATTATATTGAACCGTGAGATATTGTTGAAAGAGTTGGACCATTGGCGTATAGGTTAACATTACCTCCAGAGTTGGCACAGATTCATAATATTTTTTACGTCAGTAGGATTCAGCTTTATCGATCTGATCCTTCGCATGTTCTGAAAGATTCTGATATACAGATTTCTGAAAATTTGAGTTATATAGAAGAACATGTCATTATAGTGGACTGCCAGATAAAACAATTGCGAAGAAAAGATATTCCTATGGTAATAGTTATTTGACAAAATTACGGAGTCGAAGAGGCGATTTGGGAAACAGGGGAAAAGATGAGAAAGAACTATCCACATCTGTTTACGAGTTAGCAATTTCATTGAGTACGTCAAATTAGAATGATGAATTTTGCAGACAAAATTCTTAAAGAGGGGAAAAATTGTGACATCCCTAACCCAGAATTCTATCATTTGCATAATTATTTATTTCACTTATCATTCGTATTATATATAGACATATTAATTGAATAATTTTAAATTTAATATGACTTCATTATCTTAACATAATTTAGATATGTATAATTAATTATCCAAGTTATTAGTTATAATATTATAGATATATATAAGTGGTTAGTTAAAAGATTTGTGCATGAAAATATGTGTATACACGTGTATGCTGAATACACTTCTTTTGTAAATTTGATGACATTTGGTAGATGTTTACGTATTCATATTTATTAATTAGTGTGCAATACAAACTGATAATTTAATAGATAATCTTAAAGAAAAGAAATAAAACAAAATATATTAAACTATTCCTACTAAGTTGGTCTTATATATTATAAAAGGCCAATCCCACTTGAAAAGATATATATACTCTTAGTTTTCAATAGGAAAAAGGGGCAGAGGAAATAAAATCGAGAGTTAGAGGTAGAAAGAAAAGAAAAGAAAGAGAAGGAAGAGCGTAGAGAAAATAGTCGAGAAAGTTGAAGAGAGCTCTTGTACAATTATTTAGTGAGTCTTAGAGGATCAATGCTATGAGTGAGACACCCGAACGAGTACTCAATCAAATTATCTATCTTAATCATGTATGTATAAATCATACTTTTAATTTTACATATATTATGTGATGGATTGCTATGTGTTAAATTGAAATAAATATTTGAATTATATGATGTGAGCCTGAAATGGTTATGTGTGGAGTATTTGATATTGATGTTGTGAATGATGGATGTGTGATTTGTGCAATGAATATGTTTATCTATAGTATTGAAGTTATTGATGGATTATATGGATATGTAATTGGTGCAATGGATATGTTTGATGTATGTTATTGGAATTATTCGAATAATGAGATTAAAGAGGATATGTGACTGTCTTGCTCTGGATCTGATATACAATGGCAAAAGACCTACGGGTCATATACAATGATAATGGACCTACGGGTCAAAGAAAATATGCAAAGAGGGGCCTTCGTGGAAAGGTCAAATAATTAAAAAGGAACCTGCAGGTCGTATACAATGGAAATCCCGGGCAGATACCAGGCTTGCTCAGTCACAAAATATTAAAATGATCATAGAGGCATATGCATATGAATATTAAATTATTTATGATATTTATTACTTCTGTTGATATATATTGGTGAATAATTGTGTTTGATATTTGTATATGAAATTAAAGGTAAGGTTTATATACACTGAGTTGTGGCTCATATAAACCACTAATATTTTTCAGGAATAAGATATCAATGAAATTATTCGTTGACGTGGGTCGTAGGAACACCACATGTTATCAGGGTCGGCGGCTGACGCATTTTGGCAACCTTCTCCTCCTCATCATTTTTTGCATGTAGATAAATGTGTAGTATATAGAGTGGTGAGAGGGTCCCACTGCAGTTTAGAATGGTTTGAAATATGTAATTGATAAGTGTTGGGTTTTGAAATTATATAATATGTGCATTTTATGTACTTGAGTGTGGATTGATTATTTTAAAATTTGAATTTATTTATAGTAAGTGTATAAGTCATAAGGGTTGAGGTGTGACACCGGCGGTCGCCGGGCGTGTCTTTGTCTCCGCTAAGCGCCGACGGTCGCCGGACGCCACCTGAAGCTCTCCAGATTTCCTACTTCGCGTTTTAACTCCCTTTTTAGGCTTAAATATGCACATTTATGGCAAGACATGTCAAAATACCAAAATAGATAAAATATGAAAATAATGGGCATGTAATGCAACTTTGACATTAAAAACGGACGTCTTAAAACAGTGCAAAATCCGAGCGTATCAACTCCCCCAAACTTACAATTTTGTTTGTCCTAGAACAAAACAATAAAGACACAAGAATAGACGCACGAAATGCACAAGGACTAGACGTCGTCATTGCCTCAAAAGATGAAAGAATAGATTAAGCATGTATTAACGCAATCAAATCAAGCAAGGCTTATTAGTGCATTTTCATTACTAACTCGTGGAACACCTTGAATTCATGCACTCACATGTGGCAAACTTCCAAAGATGGGAAGTGTTCTCTCACTCTCAAAGTGTATAAAGGTAATGTGTATAAGCATTCAAATCATGCATCATGCAAAGTTTACCATAGGCTTGCTCAAAGTCTAATCCCTCCTCTACTAGATGTGATTAAGCATCAAAAGTCTGAAAGGTCTTTATCTTTGGTTGTAATGTAGGCTCTTTAGCAGGTGATGAATATTTGGCTAAAAAGTGACTAAAAATAAGATATCCCAAGTAGAGTTAAAGTAACTCCACTTTACTAAAACCCAAGACACTTTCAACACTTTATTTTTCCTTCAACTTACTTTCTCAGAGAATCATCTGTAGAATGGCTCTGATACCACTTGTTAGAATAATTGAGTGAACAATTACATAAAGCTCTCTATGATGATTAACCGAGAACAACGGAGAAGGAGCATAAACTGTAGAGCGGAAGCGTACCTTGATCCATAACGAATTTAACGACGGAATTGCTTTGTAGGGGCTATGGATCTTCCAAACGATCAGAGACATTCTTTGCAATAGTCTGCCGAGAGAATACAGAGATATTGAATGTTCTTCTGACGTCTGGGGACCATAACCATAACTTATATTTATAGTAGAAAATATAAGTTCCTTTATTTTCTAATTGGTCCCTCAACAAATAGAAAACCATAAATTGGTATCTACACTTATTTTCATAACAAATAAATACACTTTAGTCTAAACTTTAATCTTTATTGGATCACTTTATGTTGGACAACTGAAAGATAGCCATACACATTACATTAGTCATGTAGAACCCCACTTTCTAACAAATCAACGGCCGCATATGCGGACAACGCAAATACTTTCACAAGTTGGTTACCTAGTATAATAGTTTTGTCTGTGATTATTTTTGAGGCCACAACTTCGTCGCAGTCACGAATATAGTCCGTCCCACCAAGAGCTAGATCATACGACGCCGTTTGATACTCTTTTATTTCTACTTCGCGTAGGGCACTGTTGAACGACAATAGGACCAAGTCATACGACGCCTTACATTTTCCAAGTGTATTTTTCCCATTGGAATCCATTTTGTTCTCCTTCAGTAGGGTTTTGATGTGGTCGAGCGTAGTGTTCGACTTTGTGAATCCTGATTTTATGATTTCGATGGAGAGTTCGTATAAGTTTTTCGCGGATGCCACTCTTGGTTCGGCTTGAAGATCATTCTCGCACGTTGGGACGTCAGTTATCAATTTTCCTCCAGCGCATACTTTCTTGATCAAGGGTGGTGGAGAGGCGGCTTGGGGTGTTGAGGATAGGAGTAAAATGGCGGATATAAAGATGATTGAAGCAATTGAAGAAGACATTGTTGTTGATTTTTGTCTAAGGTGAGTTAGCTAGGTTATATAGTTTTGTTGGGAGTGATAGTTTTGTAATAAGGGGGCAAGTATTGATTGGTTCTTTCTCTTGTAAAAAGTTTTCATATGACTTATTATAGGGAAATGAAATTAGATATAATATCCATTTGCCTTAATACACTTATTTTTTTCCCCCTGATTATATTCGATCCAATCATTAAATATGGAATTAATGGAAATCAAATTTTCTTTTTAAAATATCACTTAATGCAGAGTCATAGTAATACTTAATTATTTTATATATTTAAAATTGCATTAAATGGATTTGTACAGTTTACAATTCTGGTAATCTTAAATGATACTCCCTCCGTCCACGAATAGGAGTCTCATTTCTATTCGGTACGGGTTTTAAGAAATGTTAAGAAAAGTGGATAAAAGAAAGTTAATGGAATAGGAGTCCCACTTGGATATATGAGTGGAATGAGTTAGTAGAATGTAGGGTCTCTTTATCATTTATGGTAATTATGAACCGGGACTCCTATTCGTGGACGAACCAAAATAGAAAAACGGGACTCCTATTCGTGGACGGAGAGAGTACTAGCTAGTAGTACTTAAATGATTTTCATAATCAAAGAGTAATTATTTGATTTAGTTATAGAATAATTTATGTTGGAAGAAAATCACGGAAATATTGGAAGATCACGGCAGAATAGGGAGATGATATGCGATTATTATCTTTACCAAGAATAGGAGATATGGAATTAATGTAAATAGGTATACCTTATATAGATATTACTAGTCCTATATAATAATGTACTAGCATGTACTCCCTCTGTCCCACTAGAAATGAAACGTTTTCCTTTTTGGGTTGTCCTATTAAAAATGAAACGTTTCTTAAAATAGAAATAACTTTATCTCTACTTTTCCCTCTCTCTTACTTTACTCTCTCTTCTTTAACTCACAAAACAACACTACATAAAATCCTGTGCCGAAAAGCAAACGTTTCATATTTATTGGAACGGAGGGAGTATATTTTTGAATGAGAAATACAATGAAACCTTTCCCCAACCTTTAAACATGGCATCAAGAGCAACAATGTTTTTTGGCTCAGAGAATACTTCATCATAGCCTGATACCGATTCTCGACCTTTTCTAAGCCAAGATCAAACCAGAAACCAGATCCTACACATCAGAAACCATGTCAGACGATAACCAAGATACCAAAACCAATCCAGAACCATCACCAAATCTGAAAAATAGGAAGAATATCACCATAGCATTCAAACTTAACGGGAAGAATTATCCGTTATGGTCCAGATTAATGAAAGTCAAGATAGGAGGCCGAGGGACCTACTCTTATATCCGAAACGACCACCGGTACATGGGAGTAAGGGATACGAAGATTGGGAGGAGAACGACCTGGTTGTCTTCTCGTGGATCGTCGATAATATCGAGAATGATATCATCGCCGACTTTAACCACCATCAAACATCGAAGGCTTTGTGGGAAAGCCTTTCCATAACCTATGAGAGCAAGGCAGACCCATACTTGAGATATGACCAGGAAGACAAAGTAATCAACATCAAACAAGGGGATCTCGATCTAGAGACGTATTACCGGAGGATCCACGGATTGTGGATCAATGTTGATCGCTGCCAGAAACAACCGGTCAATTGTTGTGACAAATGAGTCGATCAGTTCAGAACTTTTTCAAACAACAAGCGGCTAATCAAATTTCTAACCGGCCTGAATCAGGAGTATGATTCTATCCGGCGAGACATAATGAAGAACGATCCTTTCCCATCAGTAGAGGCGGCCTACGGATGGGTGAAGACGGAGGCGGCTCGACATCGCATCATGCCACGAACGTCCGCCTCACCCACCGTGGAAGCCCTCGGTGGAAACGCCGAAGATTCATCATCTGGGGAGATTGGGGCTGGATTCGCAGCCCCAAGCCAACGACCGCCGCATCGGAATGGGCCACCACGCACCACCGCTACCAACCGGCCAGGAAACAGGATTGACAAATCCTCCCTTTGGTGTACCCACTGCCAGAGATCGAAACACACTTACGAGACCTGCTTCAAACGATTGGTATATCCCGATTAGTGGGAAGAGAGGCAGAAATCGAAAGGGACTCAATCCTAGGCAAAATTAGTGGTGGGTGTTACCGGAGATGGACAGCCACGGACCGGAAATAATGGAGGACAAGGAGGGCCGGTGGTAAATCAGGGGAACTCGTCCGGCGGCGGCAGCGGCGGCAGCGTTAAGGAGATCGGGAATTTCGTCGAGAGGATGGAGGCGGCACCGACAGGAGGAGGTAAAGGGTTTGGGTTTAAACCAAACCCTAGAATGTTTAATAAATTAGAAAAAAGACCCTATCCTATTAAGACTGAACCCCCAGATTGCCCAAAATTGCATATTAACCCCTAGCATGTTCGAAAATATGATTTGTGCCCCCAGAATATGCAATTATGTGATTATGTGTCGAAAAATTCATTTGCACCCCTAGAAAATTTATCCGCTGCATTCCATGTTCAAAAAGGGGTAGAAACAACGAATGGTTGGATTTTTGATTGTGGGGCAACTGATACTATGACTCCAGATAAGAATGATTTTAGTAGCCTGAATGAAGTTACTAAAACATACATTAAAACTGCAAATGGGGAGTTGATTACTGTCGTTGGTTCTGGAACTATTGAAATTTCCCCCACTCTCCGGCTCAGAAATTGCTTATATGTGCCCACTCTATCTCAGAGATTGATGTCTATAAGTCATGTTACGAAGGAGTTAAATTGCACACTGCTAATGCACCCAAAATTTTGTATCTTACAGGATATTCAGACGAAGAGGATTCTTGGGCGTGGCACTAAGAAACAAGGGCTCTACTACGTGGACGAGATAGCTCAACATGGCAGTGCAATGCTGGCTCACGGATCCACGAAACAAGAAATTTGGCTGTGGCACCGAAGACTAGGACACCCTTCTCCTGGTTTTTTAAACTTCTTTTTCCGAATTTTTCAATTCGTTCAAATTTTTCATGTGAGACTTGTGTTTTGGCCAAAAGCCGCAGACAATCTTTTAAGATTTCCAATACTCGAATGAATTCCATTTTTTCCTTAGTGCATGCTGATGTTTGGGGCCCTGCACCAATTGTTGGTGGAGGTGGTGTTCGACATTTTGTGATATTTGTTGATGATTGCACTAGAATGACTTGGATTTATTTCTTGAAACATAAGTCGGAAGTCATTGATAAATTTATCTTATTTTTTCAAATGGTCCAAACACAATTTCACACTGCCATCAAAACCCTTAGGTCAGATAATGGGAGGGAATTCGTGAATATCCCTACGGCCCAATTCTGTAAAGAAAAAGGCATGATCCATCAAACGTATTGTGCCTACACTCCGGAACAAAATGGGGTAGTCAGGGGGAGAGTAATCCAGGTAGTTATGAATCTACAGACTATCTAAGTTGGGTCGTGCCATTGCCAAACTCTTCGATTAAGGAACCAACAGATCCAGTCGTCACTGCCGCCGAGCAGGTCTTGCCACAAGAGTCATCTCATCCACTACCTTCTGATCCACCTCAACCGATATCCGAGGTAACCTCTGAACCGAGTCTCGATGAGAATATAGTTCCCATTAATCATGATGATACAGAACCCCAAGAAGAAGACAATACTATTGATGGTGATACTAGAAGATATGCACATCCTTACCGAAGTACGAGAGGAGTCCCACCGAAGAGATACTCTCCTGAAAAGATTGGGAAGAAAAACCAATATGGGGTGGCAAATTTTGTGCAAGCAAATTTGACTAAGATGGCACGAGCCTTCAAAACTGCAATTTATGAAGAAGAAGAAATTCCATAGTCCGCAGAAGTGGCAATGAGACACAAGCACTGGAGAGAAGCTATGTTCACAGAAATGAAGGCACTAATGAAGAACAAGACTTGGGTAAAGGGAAAGCTGCCTGAAGGAGTAAAAACAGTCGGATGCAGATGGGTGTTCACGATAAAGCGAAGGCCTAATGGCTCGATCGAAAGTTATAAGGCTCGGCTTTTGGCGAAAGGGTACACCCAGACCTATGGTGTAGATTATGCTGAGTGATACGCTTAGATTTTGCACTATTTTAAGGCCATTATTTGGTCCGTTTTTTATATCAAAGTCACTCTACACGTCCATTATTTATATATTTTATCTATTTTGGTGTTTTGACGTGTTTTATGAGAAATGTGCATAATTGAGCCGAAAAAGGCAGCCAAAACGCAAAGTCTGGAAATCTGGAGTCGAGACGACGACCGGCGACCGCCGCGGATGTGTGCGGTGACCGCCGGCCCCCGGCGGGCAGAACAATGCAACGGTCTACCTCGGAAAAATACGCTTGGAAGAGAAGTCTCGTCCGGCGACCGCCGGAATCGTGCGCGGTCCGCCGCCGAGGAACAGACTCTCTGGACTCCAACGCGGCGACCGCCGGCCAAGGTGCGGGGCCCGTCGAAGAAAGGCGGTGAATCCGAAGCCCTAGATTTGCTCCAAGATTTACCATATTTTCGAGATTTTTTCCTTCTACAACAAGGATTGGCTTTCCCCTATAAATAAGACCTCAAGCTTTAACAAAAGAGAGAGCTTCTACTTGCAAAATAATTCATAGAGATCAAGAGCTAGAGTACTTCACTTGTGCAAGGAGTTGGAGAATGATTTCAAGAACATCAAGAACGACAAGGATTCAACCTACGGGTTTTATTTGCTTTAGTTTTATGTTCAAATTGTCTTCCC
The DNA here is from genome assembly GCF_023119035.1 of Salvia hispanica. Lineage (NCBI taxonomy): Eukaryota > Viridiplantae > Streptophyta > Magnoliopsida > Lamiales > Lamiaceae > Salvia > Salvia hispanica. The sequence goes on from NC_062966.1 coordinate 20,416,499, forward strand.
TTCAATCTATGTGTTAAGCTTATTTCACCATGTGTAACTGAACTCATAGGATTCAAGGGATGTGTTAGTAACGACTTTGGTTATACAATTCTTTTTTTTCTATTTAATATCCGTTTTGTTTTTACTTTGTTTCTTCCCTAAGTACTCTTGATGCTTCATGATTGAGTGACACAATCGTGTATGATTTAATATAGCTTGCTTTATAACTGTGACAGAGTTCTAGCGAGTTAGATCTACTTAGTAGACGCTACAGTTAGCTTCCTTTAAAACGACATTGTTAATTGAGAGTGAGGACTTTTCAAGGGTCTTATGAGCTTTATGGAGTTACGTGTTAGGATTGACAACCCTAATCTTGTAATCAACGTTTGCATCGCATGAGAATAAGCTAGGTGACTCGTTCTATCAATGTAAAAACTGTGCTAAGGTATTGTAGTATGGAATTTGTATAACCATAACCGTGAACGCACATCCCTGGGATTCCCTTATCTCTATCGCTTATCTCCGTGTTTTATCTGCATTTAGTTGTTATATGTTTTTATTTGTTTTCAGTTTTCAAAAGTCTTCCAAAACCCTTTGTTTTTCCAGATAGTAATTGAGTCTTAGTAGAGGATAGACACTTTGTGTTTGCCTTCCCCGTGTTCGATATCCGGTACTGACCTTTAGCTATACTAGATCTACTCTGTATACTTGCAGGTATTTATAGTGCTAATTAAAAGTGCATCAAGTTTTTGGCGCCGTTGCCGGGGAGGACAATTCACTTTGGAGTGATATCTTCAAACGGATAATTTTACTACTTTGGAATTTAATTGCTTCCAGTTTTTAATTTTAGTTTTTAATTCGTTTTTGTTTTTTATTCTTGCTGGTTTTGTATGCGAACGCGCTCTGGGAAAGACAGCCTTGAACCGCTTGATTCAGAACTTGAAAAAATTCGTAGGAAAATAAGAAGTGAAAAAGGATCAGGAACAATGGGTGACCGAACAGACATCGAGAAATTGCAAGAAATGGTGAAGCTACTGATGGACGAGAGAGATGCGGAGAGGGCAGCCCGCGAGGCTTTGGAAAAGAAGAATAAGGAAATACAGCCCGTGATGAATATGTTCAATCATGGGAATATGTTTACTTTTCCGGAAGGACCTCGTATTGATGCTAACAATTTCGAGTTACGCATGCCCCTTATTCAAAGGGTCGAGCAAACTCCTTTTGCAGGTAGGGCTACAGAAGACGCCAATCGCCATCTCTCGAAATATGTGGAGATCTCAAACACTCTCAAGTTAAACTGATTATGCTAAAGAGTGGTTTGAATGCATGCCTATAGAAAAGGTCTCCACATGGAAGGACATTGTAGCTGCCTTCCTCGACAAGTATTATCCACCAGGCACAATCTTGAAGCTTAAAAGTGAGATATTCCAGTTCATCCAAGGCCACGACGAGCCCCTATACGAGGCGTTTGCTCGTTTCAAAGCTCTTCTCCGAAAGTGCCCTAACCATGGTTTCACCGTGGATCATCAGGTAGGAATCCTCTTTAATGGATTTAACGAGAAGATTTGTGCTATGCTAGATTCAGGTGCAAACGGAGGATTCTTGAGGAAGTCAGGTGAAGAGGCCATGGCGGTAATAGAGGAATTCGCCACCAACAGTAGGGGGTGGTCGAAAGAAAGGCATAGCATGAAGATGATAGCTGCAGTTGAAGAGGCCGAGGAGAGCTCTTTTGCGAAGGAATTGGCCGAGCTCAGAGTTAGGGTGGACCAAATGGATACATCAAGGAAGGAGGATCCGATTCCACCGACCTCCATCATAGCGGTCTCCAAACTCGAAACTCCTGCCCCGTTAGTGAAGGAAATCAACTACATGCAAGGAGACGGTTCCAACAGAAATTACAACAACAATTATCACCCTAATCAGGGGGGCCGTAATTTCAATAATTATAATGGAAACCGACCTCATCCTAATCTCTCTTATTCTAACAATAATTACTTGCAACCCCCCGCAGGATTTAGCGTTGGCAAGGGAGGAGTAGTTGAAACAACTAAGAAGGAGGAAAAGTATGACCAAGGGATCACAAGGATCTTGGAAGTAATCACACAAGACAGGAAGGTTAATGACACCAAGATCGGAGTGGTCGAAGCTAGAATAAACAACCTCGAGCAGGGGATGAACACGATCTCGACTGCCATAGCCAACATCAACACTCAAATGGAAAAAATCCAGAAGAAGTTAGATGAAGACAGGGCAAAGGCAGCCGAACGAGTGGATGACATCAACAAAAAGTGGGAGGCAAAGCAGAAAACTGGGGACTGCCCAGTCGCCGGCGGACCGCCGCAAACACCGCAGCGGGTCACCGCTGAAGCCTCGAATGGCGTCTGCCCAGCCGCCAGCGGACCGCCACACACCACGCGACGGGCTGCCACAGAGAAGGCAGAAGCACCCGCTCTGCAGGGACTTGTGCGGCACAATAGGATTGTGCTACCTTTCCAGCCGAAGAGGAAGTTTAAGCTCGAAGAGCAGTTCAAACATTTTTTGAACATGTTTTGTAAAGTCCATACTAACATTCCTCTAGTTGAATCATTGCAGGAAATACCGAAGTATGCAAAGCTACTAAGGGAGGCAGTGATGAGGAAGAGAAGGTCAACAAAAGCCGACCTTAAGCTACTGCATCATTGCAGCGAGATCATCCAAAAAGAAAAGGAAGTGAAGCAGAGAGATCCGGGTCAATTCATTATCCGATGCCGGATTGGAGAGGGAAAGGTTGACAAGGCCCTATGCGATCTAGGATCTTCAATCAATCTCATGCCACTGAATTACTATGAAAAGCTCAACATCGGGCCACTCAAAACTTCAGATGTAACACTCAGATTGGCCGATAACTCGTCCATAAAAACTGTAGGTATGATTGAGGATGTCTTAGTAAAAGTCGATGATTTCATTTTCCCCGCCGATTTTATTGTGCTTGACATGAAAGTAGACAAGAACGTACCTCTAATCTTAGGGAGAGATTTTCTTGCTACTTGCAAAGCCCTGATTGATGTAGGTCATGGCGAGATCACAATTAGCGATAACTATGGCCATTCCACCTATAAGATCGAGAGCGAGATGCTCAAGTTTGAGGAAGCAAAGCGAGCGAAGATGGAACGGCAGTGTAGGGCAGTCATGGTCACGGATTTGACTAAACCACAAGACCCCGTTGAAGTGGAGGATCCTACTACCTCTACTATATACATTGTCAATGAGGTACGACGTTCCCCTAAAAAGGACAATACTAATCCCTCTACCACTATCTCGCAGAAAAAGAAGCAAAAGAGAAAGAAAGCACCTAATGAGGCCCTCGAGATTTATGTTATCAAGACTAATAAGGGAAAGTACAAGTGGTGGAAGAAGCTAGGGACCAAGTTGCTCCCTATGCCCATTTTCAACACTCGGGTCGTTGATCCGCCCAATTAGTGGGCCACTTCAAGTCGAGCTAACGACTTAAAACAAAAGCGCTTGTTGGGAGGCAACCCAATCTCTTTAATTTTGTTCTTTCCTTTATTTTCGTTTTAAAAAAAAAATAAAAAATAAAATAACATGTGGCGGTCGCTGCACTGAACACGGCGGTCGCCACATGCGTAATCACATGTGCAGGATAGGTCGGGCTTAGTGCAGGCTTAGGGCGGGCCGGAGAAACTGCTGAACGGGCTGTGGCGGCCCGCCAGGAATCGCTGTTTTAAACGCCCGTGCAGCAGCCCGCCGCGCGCAGTCCAGAGACGGGAAACCAGTTATAAAAGGTATGTTTTCCATTCCTTTTCCCATTCCTTCTCAAATTCCTTCCTTGCACACTACCCCCACCTTTATAAATCACCAATTTCACACACCCACACTATCATTCTCTCAATTCTCTCCAAGTTTAGAGTTCTTCTCCAATTCTCAATCAACACAAGGTATGAATCCTAATTCAATTTCTGAGCATTGTTCTACTTCTTTCATGGTTTTGGGGGAATTTTGGATGAATTGTTTGGTGGAAACTCTTAGTTTACGATGGGGGATGATTGTGTATGCTTGTTTTTGGACTTCCGTGGTGATATTGTGTTTTGGTGATATTTTGAAGCTTTGTGAATAATGATTCCTTCTTATCTATACTTGTTCTTATGTTGCAATCATGTTCATAGCATTGTGAGGCTATTATTACTTCCATGGATTGCAATACTTGAGTAGTTCATAGAGATTGTTGATATGTATTGATTTATTGTTGATACGTCTCTGCATGGGGGATGAATTCACGTTGGGGGATGGATTTTTGTTTCCTAGTTTGGATGTTTTTGTTCTACATGTTTCCATGCCACCATCTAGGAAGTTTTGAACACCTAGCTTGCACCTATGTTAATTCTTTGATATTATTTGAAAGAGTGCAAGTTTGGGGGAGCTTTGATTTCCCATTGTGTGGTATACTTTTTAAGTATTGTACTTTTCTTTGTAGGAATATGGGATCAAAGGGAAAGCCCGAAAGTGCGAAGAACTATGGCGTTAGCCTTGCCTCGGACGAGCAAAAGGCCATGTGGAAGAATTTGTCGGCGCGAGAGACGGCGCCCTCGAGGTACCCCCATGATTTCCCTCTTCAAACTTTGGGGATAGCGCAGAACTTTTGGGCGTTGTGTGACATAGGTGACGGGAACGACCTTCGATACATGTTCGAGAGAAAGTGGCCATCCTTTAGGAAGTATACTCTTGAGTTCCTAAGCTCGTTGAAGGTCACCAAGGACCGCCGACAAAACATCCCGCTTAGCATGGATTTTCGCCTAGGCAACCGATGGCTCTCGCTCACCATGGAGGATCTTTGCGGAATCTTCCATTGCTTCGACCCAACCCCGAGACCGATAATGATTATGATTTTGACGAGGTTTGGGGTGCGATGACGAATGAGCACGAGCAACCCGGTTTTGCGGTACCTCCACCGAGCTATGACCCAACTTATGTTTGCTAGGGTCGATGGGGGAAGTGTCTCCCAAACGGAGTTGAATGTGATTTGGTGCCTCCGCAACAAGAAGGGATTCGATTATGGAACTCTTTTCACTATCTATGTGGACCGGATCACGAAGAAGGATGGAGGCATTATATGTTTGTGGGGGTTTGATCACGGCGATCACCGAGCATTTGGATGTGTCTTTCGTTTGTTTGACGGGAGATGGCGAGGAGCGCTTTATCACGTATGAGGTGCTCTTTTCGGTGGGGCTTTTGAAGACCGACTATTGGGTCAAGGATTTTTCTTACAAGTGGCGGGGGATCACTTCCTCGTTCCCATTCCGCAGTTGACTAAGGTCGGTGTTTGGGCAAACCAAGTCAATTGGAAGCTCAACACCCTGGCGCACCGTAGAGCCATCGAGGCTAACCCCATCAATGGGGTGTTTAGGAAGATGAATATGCCGGCTCGCATCCCCATCTTTGAGGCCGATGATGACTCCACCTTCGATACTATTGATCACTACACCGAAGAAGGGGAGCACTCGCACGCCCAAGAGACTCAAGTGTCGCCGCCACCGCCGCCCCAACATCGCCAAGAAGAAGGAGAGGAGGAAGAAGTAGCCCGAACCCGGATGAGGAGTTTCAGGCGAACACCTCCGCCCAACTAGGAGATATCTACTCCTACATGCAAAACGTGTCCAACACTTGGGACACCCGTTGGGCGGAGCAACAAAGGGAGAACGCCTACAACCGTCAAGGATGGACGGCTCAAGGTGATTGGCGCACGACGGAGCAACAATTTTGGGAGCAACAAAGGCTTGAAGACGTGCATCGCCGTCGTGAGATTGAAGAGCTCCAAAGGATGGCCGCCGAGGCTCGACAAGAGCGCCAAACCATGAGTGGCGATATCTCCTATCTTATTGGCGCGTTCGACGACCTCAACACCCGTTTTCCTCCTCCTCCTCAAGATTGAAAAAGTCAAGCTCAATGACTTTAAATGAGCATTTGTACCATGTTTTTGGATGTTTTTAAGACAATTTGTTTTATGTTTTTGACAATTTTTGCTTTAAGTTTAAGTATTTTTGGTTTTAGTTTAATTTTTGTGCGTTGGAAATTTTTCGCAGGTTCTGACCTCTACGTGGCGACCGTCGCATGTGCTGCGGCGGTCGGCCACCTGCTCGCTGGAACAATCTGTTGTGGCGCGGCGACCGCCGGACATGCCGCGGCGGGTCACCGCCTGGGCGTAATTTCCAGCGCGATTTTTCAGAATTTCTCGATTTTCGCCCGGTCAAGCCTCGATGCGAGAGTTTTCAAGGTACTTTTTTTTTCAGTAGTTCACTCACGTCCCTACCGACTCTACAAACTTATTTTACACTTTGTTGTAAATAAGTTTGGGGGGATGAAGTGGTGGACCGTGAGTTTAAGTTTTTGTTTTAAAGTTTTTGTTTTTTGTTTTTCAAAACCCCGTAGGTGAATTTTGTTGTTTAAAATGTTTTCTTGAATCCATATCGTGGACTTAACATGAAGAACTTAGAAACACGCATGCTTAGGGACACACTTTAGATCGAGTTGCCAATGATATTACATTTCATATATGTTTAAGTGTGGCTTAACGTTTTGATTTGATGCTTTGGTAAAAAGGTGCATAATTAGTGAATTGCTTGTTCGCCTTGAATCATGCTTATACCTTGTGAGGATTTGAGCCTTAAATTCATTCTTGTGTGATTTATCTGCATGCATGTATATGTTTCTAGAACTTGCTCCTCGTCTTGCCTAAGTTTACATAGTGTTTAAGTTGACTTAGGAGGATGATTGGCCATCTTTTCTTAGCCTACTTTTATCCAAATTTTTGACCCTCTCAAAATTTCAAAAATTTTCCCCTTGGAGCCAATTTTGAGCCTTTAAGCATTTTCTTTGGAAGCCAACATAATAGGGACAATTCCTTGGGTTAGTTAGTTTTTGCTATCTTATTTTGTAAAGGAATTGGAGAGATAAGGGGGAAATATAAAAGTAGTGTGCTTAATGTAAAGAAAGTACAAGTTGTGAAATCGAGAAAAGTTCCAAATATGTGCTTGATCTTAGAAAAGAAAAGAAAGGATGTGTAAGAAAGAAAGAAAAAAAAAGAAAAAAAAAAGAAGAAGAAAAGAAAAAGTATGAAAGGTTGTGAAAAGAGAAAAAAAAATAATCAGAGGTTTGGAAAGTACTTGGATTTTGCTTGGTTTTAGAGAGTAATCTTGCATGGTTTTGATCACATTTCGTCTATTATCGGATATGATTATGATTACTTCTCTATTATTTTGGTATTTGACCATTTTGTTAAGAATGTGTAGAAAAAGGTACAAAATATATGGATGTGCAGCAGCCTTGGTTTGAGACAATATTAACTGGAGATTTTGAAGTCCAATCAGCCCCTAATGCATATCAATCTCTTCGTCTTCGAAAGAGCTTCGCGTTGGTATCTCGCACGCCTCAATCGGAGTTCGGTAGAAGAAGTTATGGCCGTTATAAGAACACTGCGCGTTCCAGAAAATTCCACGCGGCCGGGTGAATTAACCACCCGGCCGGGTACGGTGTTCTGCGCGGAAACAGTCAGAAAGTGGTCCAAAATGACCACCCGGCCGGGTGAATTTTACTCTTTATAATTCCACCCGGCCGGGTACGCTATTTTGGCGTATTTTTATGCCAAAAACGCGATTTTTGATGGGGGATTAAAAGGAAGAACGCCTAGGTTTCATAATTCAACATTCCACCGCCTACCACACATTCCACACTTCCCCAAGAACACTTTGAAGAGAGATTTGAAGATTGAAGACTACAAATCGAGAGATTGGAGTCTCTAATCCATAGAATCATTCCACAGGAGTATTTATTTGCTTTCTTTGATGTATTTGATTGAATCCATTGTTTTGGTTTTCATGAAGAACATGAGTAGCTAATTTTATTGTGGAGTTTTGGTGAAGACTACAATGGATGTTTGTGATTAATTCAAGGACTTCTTTTGATTGCTTAGCTCTTGTGATTCCTTTGTTCATTCTTGTGCCTTTTCAATTCAATTGCTTAGCTACCAATTGAGTTTGTTTACCTTTATAGTTGTAATCGAGAGATACCTATCTAGGTTTGATAAAAGAGTGAGCATCACTTTGATAATCTACACTCGAGAGAGGGGAACCTTAGTGAGGGCTTGGGTCTTTTGTTCTATGGAGTTAATCTAAACATATTAGAAGGAGACTTCAATATTAAGGGTTAATCAACGGGGTGAGTACACTCGCGAGGGGGCTCAACCTAGACTAGCGACTTTCCTAGTAATCCTAGAGACATAAAATGGGTAATCGAAGTTGTTGAATCAATCACAAGACAATTCCATTGTAGTTGGATCCAAAACTCTACTCTCATCTTTGTGGTATCTTTTCACTTGTGTTTATTTCCTCTTGTTCTTTTAATTTCTTTTCATTGTTATATGCTTATAGTAGTGTTAGAACAAAACCTTTTCTCTTGGATTGTCTAGATAGTAATTGAAATTTGTTCGTGGTACTTGAGTTGATACAATCTTGTCTCTGTGGGATACGATACTCTTGCTTGCTAATTGCTACACTAGCCCCGTACACTTGCGGATATTATTTGTGTTAAAATAAGTTAAATCAAAGCCTATGGTAAACTTTGCATGATGCATGATTTGAGTGATTATATACACATTACCCATATACACTTTGAGAGTGAGAGAACACTTCCCATCTTTGGAAGCTTGCCACATGTGAGTGTGTGAATTCAAGGTGTTCCGCGAGTTAGTAATGAAAGTGCGCTAATAAGCCTTGCTTGATTTGATTGCGTTAATACATGCTTAATCTGTTCTTTCATCTTTTGAGGCAATTATGACGTCTAGTCCTTGTGCATTCCGTGCGTCTATTTTTGTGTCTTTATTGTTTTGTTCGAGGACAAACAAAAATGTAAGTTTGGGGGAGTTGATACGCTCGGATTTTGCACTATTTTAAGGCCATTATTTGGTCCATTTTTTATATAGTCACTCTACACGTCCATTATTTATATATTTTGTCTATTTTGGTGTTTTGACGTGTTTTGTGAGAAATGTGCATAATTGAGCCGAAAAAGGAAGCCAAAACGCAAAGTTTGGAAATCTGGAGTCAGACGGCGACCGCCGGCGCCCGGCGGGCGGGAACAATGCAGCGGTCCGCCTCGGAAAAATACGCTTGGAAGAGAAGTCTCGTCCGGCGACCGCCGGAAGTCGTGCGGCGGTCCGCCGCCGAGGGAACAGACTCTCTAGACTCCAACGCGGCGACCGGCCGGCCAAGGTGCGGCGGCCCGCCGGAGAAAGACGGCGAATCCGAGAAGCCCTAGATTTGCTCCAAGATTTACCATATTTTCGAGATTTTTTCCTTCTACAACAAGGATTGGCTTTCCCCTATAAATAAGACCTCAAGCTTCATCAAAAGAGAGAGCTTCTACTTGCAAAATAATTCATAGAGATCAAGAGCTAGAGTACTTCACTTGTGCAAGGAGTTGGAGAATGATTTCAAGAACATCAAGAACGACAAGGATTCAACCTACGGGTTTTATTTGCTTTAGTTTTATGTTCAAATTGTCTTCCCTTCAATCTATGTGTTTAGCTTATTTCACCATGTGTAACTGAACTCATAGGATTCAATGGATGTGTTAGTAACGACTTTGGTTATACAATTCTTTTTTTTTTTCTATTTAATATTCGTTTTGTTTTTACTTTGTTTCTTCCCTAAGTACTCTTGATGCTTCATGATTGAGTGACACAATCGTGTATGATTTAATATAGCTTGCTTCATAACTGTGACAGAGTTCTAGCGAGTTAGATCCACTTAGTAGACGCTACAGTTAGCTTCCTTTAAAACGACACTGTTAATTGAGAGTGAGGACTTTTCAAGGGTCTTAGGAGCTTTATGGAGTTACGTGTTAGGATTGACAACCCTAATCTTGTAATCAACGTTTGCATCGCATGAGCATAAGCTAGGTGACTCGTTCTATCAAAGTAAAAATTGTGCTAGGGTATTGTAGTTTGAAATTTGTATAACCATAACTGTGAACGCACATCTTTGGGATTCCCTTATCTCTATCGCTTATCTCCGTGTTTTATCTGCATTTAGTTGTTATATGTTTTTATTTGTTTTCAGTTTTCAAAAGTCTTCCAAATCCCTTTGTTTTTCCAGATAGTAATTGAGTCTTAGTAGAGGATAGACACTTTGTGTTTGCCTTCCCCGTGTTCGATATTCCGGTACTGACCTTTAGCTATACTAGATCTACTCTGTATACTTGCAGGTATTTATAGTGCTAATAAAATTGCATCACTGAGACCTTCTCACCTGTGGCCATGATTAACACCGTATTCTCAATTGCGGCCAACAAATACTGGTCACTTCATCAGTTTGATGTGACTAATGCCTTTTTGCATGGAGAATTGCCAAAACCTGGTTACATGGAACCTCCTCCCGGGTTCACTTCAGAATTTCAAGATGGGGAAGTGTGTCAGTTGAAGAAGACATTATATGGGTTGAAACAGTCTCCAAGGGCATGGTTTTGAAGGTTCACAGAAGTAATGAAGAAATACGGGTATAGACAGAGTAATTCCGACCATACTTTGTTCCTCAAGAAGAAGAATGGAAAAATCATGTGCTTGATTATATATGTGGATGATATGATTATCACTGGGGATGACGAAGAAGAAATGACCGAACTAAGACGAAATTTGTTTAGTGAATTTGAGATTTGGGACTTTGGACTTCTCAAATATTTTTTGGGAATAGAGGTGTTGAGATTGAAGAAGGGGATCTTTATAAATCAGAAGAAGTATATACTAGACCTCCTCGCTGAAGTTGGGATGCTAGATTGCAAACCAGCCGACACTCCAATGGTTCAAAATCATGGATTACAGATAAAATAAGAAGGAAAGCCGGCAGACAGAGAAAAATATTAGAGATTAGTCGGGAAGTTGATTTATCTAGCTAATATCAGACCAGACATTGCCTATGATGTAGGAGTTGTGAATCAGTTTATGCATGCTCCTCAAGAGGAACATTGGGAGGCTGCTTTGAGGATTGTTCGATATTTGAAAGGGATACATGGATACACACTGATGCTGACTGGGCGGGAAATCTGAATGACAGGAAATCGACTGCAGGGTATTTTACCTTTGTAGGAGGTAATCTCGTGACTTGGAGAAGCAAGAAACAAAAGGTGGTGGCACTCTCTAGTGCAGAAGCAGAGTTCCGTGGGATTAAGAGTGGATTGATGGAGTTGTTATGGCGAAGGAAGCTTATGAGGGAATTAGACCTTTGTGCATCTCGATCGTGCAGACTCTTTTGTGATAACAAGGCAACTATTAGTATATCAGAAAACCCGGTCCAACATGATCGAACCAAACATGTGGAGGTAGATCGACATTTTATCAAGGAGAACATTGAAGCCAAGATAATTGAAGTGTCGTTTGTCAAGTCCGAAGATCAATTGGCTGATATCTTGATGAAGGCGGTGAACTCAAAATCCTTTCGAGAAGTGTTATGCAAGTTGAGTATTGGCAACCCCGTTACTTAACTTGAGGGGGAGTGTTAGAAGAAAATCACGGAAATATTGGAAGATCACGGTAGAATAGGGAGATGATATGCTATTATTATCTTTACTAAGAATAGGAGATATGAAATTAATGTAAATGGGTTTACTTATATAGATATTACTAGTCCTATATAATAATGTACTAGCATGTATATTTTTGAATAGAAATACAATGAAACCTTTCCCCCAACCTTTAAATAATTTACATGGTAAAAAAATCTGCACATATAATCTGATGATAATTTTAAATATTATACTGGTATCTATTTGTAACGTAGGATTAGGTAAGAAAAATCAAATAGCATATAAAATCACATTTCTAAGTTATGTATCCATGATATAAGTATTGCACAATCACGTACGATATCGGTTTTACAATCCTTTATTCTCTTGTTATTTCAGGGTAATTTATAGTTTTATTTATGGCAAATTAGTTTCAATTGATATATACCAAAATTTCAATTTCTGATAAAAAAAATTTAATATGAGAGCCCTTTTCAATGAAATGTACATCTGAATTTATATACCCGTGAATTATTGTTGCAATCATTTATAAATTTATTAAATCACTAAAAGACCGGGATGAATTCAATCGTTAACCATATTCCAAGCTTTTGATAATCTCTATTATTAGCCTTAATTTTGTTTTAATTCATATCTCACTTGAAACATACATTACGATTGGGAAATCCGTAACCTTGAGTAATAAAATATAATTACTTCATACATCTCTTAAAATCATAAAAGTAAATAGTCTCTTAAAAATAGCTTAAAATCATAAATGCATTTCACCAATTCGTATAATGTCAAAGGTCAAAACTCTTATACTCCCTCCGTCCACGATTAAGAGTCACATTTCTAAATGGCACGGATTTTAAGAAATGTTAAGAAAAGTGGGTGGGAGAAAGTTAGTGGAATAGGGGTTCACTTGTATATATTAATTTTAAATGATACGTGAGTGGAATGAGTTAGTAGAATGTTGAGTCTCTTTACTATTTATGGTAATTATGAACCGGGACTCTTATTCGTAGACGGACCAAAATGAAAAACGGGACTCTTATTCATGGACGGAGGGAATATATGCAAAGTAAGAATTGGAAAGTAAGAAGAATGATATGATATATATCTTATATCTTATGCGAGCTCCTAATAAAATGGAGTACTCCATAAGTCCATCTAATTTATGTAACCATGATAGATAGCTTTTCTTCACTCAGTCACGCAGAATTTAAAGTATCCTTCCAACCATTTTTATGGCAAGGTAGTTTCAATCGATTTACCAATTTTCAATATTTGACAAAAAAAAATTACTACGAAGCCCTTGTTGAGAGTAAACTAATGTTGGTTGTTGCAATCACGTAAGATTGTGATATATCTGGATTATTTATTATCCGCCTCAATTATTCTTACAATCAAATACTCTAAGAAATTAAACATTCCACTTTGAGCCTAGAGTAGTGGATTTTCAGAAACATAATAAATAGATTAAAAAAATTTACTAGAACATTAGTATTATTTTTATATAGTAATATTAAGTTTATAATAAAATATTAGTAAAATGAGGTAGTAGAATGTCAAATATATTTATCAACATAAAAAAGAAATAAACGAATTTTAATGATTAACATTACAAAATTGTAATTTAAGACATTTAATAGTGAACAGAGAAAGCATATTATTGTATCCTGTCATAAAATCTTTTAGGATATATCTACTTTAAAAATTGAACTAAGATATATATAAAAATAATATTGCACCCTTCACAATATTAGTTTTGATTATGGATGATACATTTTAAGACAAAATTAGTTAAATGGAGGCGATGTAGTCTAATTAGGATAGTTTTACTTATGCCCCATTCTAAATGAAGTATTTCTTGTTCGTTAATGAGTTTTTATGTAATGTTATTTTATTAGTTAAGTGAAGAGAAAATTAAATATAAAAAAATATATTTTCACTTTAGAAAATAAATAAAGCAATTAGAATGAGATATTAGAAAAGAAAAATATGTCACTTGACTAATTGGGATAAATGGAGTATATGTTAATTCACCATTTACAAAAAGGAAAATTTGGGTATCTCAAGATTTTAATAAGCTCTATAATAAATTAATTTTGTTTGATTCATATTTTATTGAAAGATTGTGATTATAAAAATTATAATAATGAGTGTAAAATAAAAATACTCAATCACCAACAGAATTATTATTTTACTTTTATGATAAATATGAGTGCTGAAGCCATGACTCGATGGCGGGCTAAGTGCCCAATAGTACAAATGAACCACAAGTATTATTTCTTGACCAATCTTCACCACAAAGATGATGAATATACTAATATTATTTCTAATACCAAAAACCAACTATTGAGGTGAAGGAGAAGCAGGAGCGTTTGGGAGCAAGTCAATGGCCGCATATGCGGATAACCCAAATACTTTCACAAGTTGGTTACCTTGTACAATAATTTTGTCTTTAATTACTCTCGAGGCCACCACTTCTTCGCAAATGCGAATGTTGTCCGACCCAACCAGAAGTAGATCATACGTTGCCGTTTGATACTCTTTTATTTCTACTTCGCCTAGGGCACTGTTGAGCGACACTATGACCGAGTCATACGACGCCTTGCATTTTCCAAGTGCAACTTTCAAATTGGGATTCACGCCGTTCTCCTTGAGTAGGGTTTTGATGTGGTTGAGCGTTGTTTTTGACTTTGTGATCCCCGATTTTATGATTTCGATGGAGAGTTCGTATAAGTTTTTCGCGGAGGCCAATCTTGGTTCGGATTGAAGAGCTTTCTCACACGTTGTGACGCTTATCAATTTTCCGCTAGCGCATACTTTCTTGATCAAAGGTGGTGGAGAGGCGGCTTGGGGTGTTGAGGATAGGAGGAAAATGGCGGATATAAAGACGATTGAAGCAATTGAAGAAGACATTGTTGTTGTTGATTTTTGTCTAAGGTGAGTTAGCTAGGTTATATAGTTTTGTTGCGAGTGATAATTTTGTAATAAGGGGGCAAGTAGTGATTGGTTCTTTCTCTCGTGAAAAGTTTGCATATGATTAATTATAGAGAAATGAATTTTAGATATAATATCCCTATACCATAATGAACTTATTTTTTTCCCCATAGTTATATTCGAACTAATCATTAGATGTAGAATTAATGGAAATCAAATTTGTTATAAAATTTGAAAAATATCACTTAATGCAGAGTCATAATACTGTTTTTTATATTTAAAATTACACTATATGGATTTGAATTGTTGAAAACTCTGAGAATTTTAAATGATACTTAGTACTTAAATGATTTTCATAATCAAAGAGTAAGTATTTGGTTAGTAATAGAATAAATTAGATGGTAAAAAAATCTACACATATAATCTGATGATAATTTATTAATACTACTTAGTATCTATTTGTAACGTAGGATTAGGTAAGAAATAAATACTAGCATATAAAATCACATTTCTAATTTATGTATCCATGATACGGGTCTTGCACAATCACGTAATACAATATCGATTTTACAATCCTTTTATTTCAAGGTAAATTTTAATTTTATTTATGGCAAGTTAGTTTCAATTGATATATACCAAATTTCCAATTTTTGACAAAAAAAAAATTAATGTGAGAGAGAGCCCTTGTTCAGATAAATTATATGTAGTCCTTTGATAGGCTTGATTCATGAAGATGATACATCTATTGACTATTATTATTGCGATCAATTATGAATTTATAAAATCACTAAACGACCGGGATGAATTTGATCACTAACCCTAATTCCAAGCTTTTGATCATCACAATTATTAGCCTTAATTTTGTTTAATTCATAATCTCCTTATCTTTTGAAACATTACGATTGGAAAAGTCGTAATCTTGAGTAATAGAAAAAAAAATTACGTCATATATCTCTTAAAATCATAGAAGTAAATAGTCTCTTAAAAATTGTTTAAAATCATAAATGCATTTCACTAACTCGTATAAATACTCCCTCCGTCCCCCATTAGCAGTCACAGTTTGACCGGACACGGGTTTTAAGAAATGTAAAAAAAAGTTGGTTGAAAAAGTTAGTGGAATGTGAGACCCATTTTTTTATATTGGTTTTATAATAAAATGTGAGTGAAGTGAGTTAGTGGAATGTGGGACCTACTACTATTTATGGTAAAAATAAAGTGTGAATCTTAATTGGGGACGGACCGAAATGGAAAAGTGTTACTCTTAATCGGGGACGGAGGGAGTAGAAGAATAGGAGAAAAGGAAGTATTCTTGCAGCAAAATTGCTCTTCTGGGCCTTTTGGGCTAGATGGATACAAATCAGTCCAAGAGAAGCCCGATTCAGTTAATGGGCTCTAATCAAGTCGATTTTCTTTAATTCATACAGATAAATGCGACGTCACGTTAGTAGGAGAATTAATTATTTTTAGTGTTCGCATTTAAATTAATATTCATTATTTTGGTATCATTGGTTTTTTTAGTTCAAAGAATACATCAAACTATAAAATTTAAAGAAATTGCATTAACTTTTGTTTTTCTGTATTGACAAATTACATTAGTGGGAGAATGGACAAGAATAAGTATGTATACGTATTATACTCAAGCTAACAGGTGTCAAATTTTGATTGGTCGTGAGTGTGGAGGCCCATCTGTCACCCACTACAATGAACAACCAATCAGCTTTCGTCTTCTCCATTGACAAGAAACCTTATCTATTTAACAATAATGCGTACAAAGGCAACTATACTACAATAATTAATACTCCCTCATTTTTATAAAAAAAATTAAATAAATTACAAAGGTCGCATTGCATTCTAGATTCTAGAAGCTTCAGAGTTGCACAACAAAAGCCTATATCCTCATCTGGTTGTCCTTCTCCTTCCTTTGGCCAGTCATTCTAGGGAAAAAAAAACTTCAAAATGGCTAGCAGCCGCTGGATCAGACCTGAGGTATTCAAGATCCGTCCTTTTTTTTGCTGATTTGAGTTGATTTACTGTAAACTTCTATTCAGGTGTAAAAATTAAGGGGGATTTGCATGTGTAGGTGTACCCACTGTTTGCAGCTATGGGAGTTGCTGTTGGCATCTGCGGCTTCCAGCTGATCCGCAACATCACCATCAACCCTGAAGTCCGGTACTTTCTCTCTCTACAAATTATGTATTCTGATGAACATGTTTGATGAGGAAAAGGTTAATCGCAAATTAGATCTAACTTATCACCGGTTTTTCAAATTGAATCCTAACTTTAAAGCGTTGCAATTGTCAAAACCGTTCGATCCGTGCCAAATTCTAGTATTTTGATTTTCGATGTTTTCTATGTGTTTAAATCTCAGATTGGATGCTATTGCCATGTTTCAAAATTAGGGTTTAATTTGTTAAAATACTGAATGATTGAGATTGTATTTGCAAACTTCTTGGGCTTGGTAGTGATTCAAAGATTGGGATTGCTTTCTTCACTTAGTTTCGACTTAAGAACACAGATTCAGCCTTGAGGGTAAATTAATTGTTCAAGATGTTAGTATTCTTGCTTGAGTTGCTTCTGTCTTTTGATTGCTCTGTTATGTTATCATTGGTGTGTTTATTTGAATGGTGTTCTTCGGATTTTATCAAGAATGGTTGTATCAGTTTCTTGATTGGCATCTACATCTATAAACTGTAGTGATAAATAAAGGGCATACGATTATATCTCCGGTGCTCCAACTTCAATAGCTGAGAATTCTAATTGTGTATGTAGTGTAACTGAATTAACACAAATGTGTTGAGGGAGACATCTTGTTCATTGTTTTTTCTTATTCAAATAGATCAATCATCGTAGAAATGGGGTTATCCTGGTTGAGTTTTGTTGCCTAAAATCTTTGGTGATTGTAAATAGGGTGAACAAGCAAAACAGGGCTGCCGGAGTGTTGGAGAATTTTGAGGAGGGGCAGAAGTACTCTGAGAATTTTCTCAGAAAATTCGTTCGCAACAAGAAGCCTGAGATCATGCCGGACCTCAACAGCTTCTTTTCTGACCCACAGAAGAACTAAATGCCTTGCTCGGCTGATCGGAACGTGAAGGTTTCTATGTTCCATAGATGTGGTCGCTCATTCGTCTGTCAGAGATTTGTATGTCTTTTCTTGGCTTTGAGTGAGGATTAATGGTGTACCCTAATAAACTCATGGATCTTACTACCTTTTAACACATGTTGTGATATTTCAGATTTTAATGCTATCATTGAAATTTCATCTTTTGGTGAAGAACAATTCCAGCATTTAATAACTTTTGATATAAAGAAAGATGAAGATTTCATTTATTCCAACCTTAAAATGCACCTTCCAATAAGATCTCAATGATCAGATGAATAATTGATAAGAAGAGGATACAAGCATCTAAAAGTCGAAGATGTGTCAATAGATCACCACAACTTGTTGAAGATCTCACAGTATAATTTCTTCTTGAACACTGACATTCATAGTCTTGTTTGGAAGAACAATACTGTTGATCACCACAACTTCATCTTCCACTGTCACCGATTCACCTGGTTCAACAACTTGTTCGTAAGCTATATATGGAAAAGGAGAGGACAAAAGCCCGTTCAATGAAGAAATATGAAAGGTTGAAGTACCTAGAATGGTGACCCCAAGCTTTGCGTTATGGTCACCTGAGGCCTGCAAAATATAAGATGAACGTTATAAACATGCTGCACGGAGCAAGAGACATGTGAAGGGCCTCTTTCAATGTGGCCAGCGCAAATGAAATGAAAAAAAAGGTAGAACTTGGAAGTAGCAGCAGAGTTAGGCTGCATATTGCTGAGAAAAAATGTTGAATAAATAGGCATACCTGGACTCTAGACCACCTTCCGATGGACGATTTCCATCCAATAATCGCATGAATCACCACCGCATTTTCCTTATAGTCAATAGGATAAATGAGTTTAAATACTCAGAGATACAGATTTCATCACGAAATTTGAGTGATGAGTAGTACCTTGATTTCGACATCATCAAGAATAATGCAGTTGACAAGCCTCACACCAGCTCCGATCCTAGCATTAGCTGAGATTGAAGCGTTGGGACCGATCTGTTTCACATCAAATAACACTGAATCAGAAACGAGGGAGTATGCGTAAGTTTCACAGATAACACTATTGATTGCAGCCTACCTTAGCAGTTGGATGGACTTTTGCTGATGGATGGATGTATACGTTGCCAGAAATTGCAGCATTCTTCGTGCCGTCCCCACTAGCCATGAGATGTGGTGAGGTGCGCCTGAACTGGGCGAGGTACAAACCTGAGCATCTCAGGGACATTCTGCACGACACCATACCACGTAAGATAGGATCCAAAGGCACAAGACTCATGATAGAAGAAGAAATAATAAATACGGAGTACTATCTTTAGCTCACCCTGGAGTTTTGATTTGTTCCCAGTAATCTGTCGTTTCATACACATAAAACTGCTTTTTTCCAGCAAGTGGTGATAGAATGTCCTGATCTAGTCTTACAAAATCTGATGGGAGACTCCTGTTTATGAATCGGCCATCAGAAACGAAGATCAACTGATTTTCTAGCCAAACAATGCAAGCATTTTTCCATGAAAAAGATTCACAATACTAGATATTCTACCTGTTTGCTGGTTGAAGTGCTTCAAAACTGGATATGCGCCTAAGGGTAGCTATAAATACGAAGAACGGCCTAATTAATAAAATGAGGAACATACACCTCGTTACAATAGTTTTAATGCTACATGCAAGAAGATGAAAATAAGATTTCAAGAATCAAGAGTGCAGTGATCTACATTGTAAATCAGTAGTAAATAAGTCTAGAAGATAAAAAACACACAGATTTCAGATATTTCAAGCTTCTCATTCTATAATTAACGTGTATGTTTACATGGAGTATAAAACATTTAGAGAAAAGCGAAATTAAATAAGCCAAAATCACAACTGTCGCTAGTAAATAGCATCTGATTTTAAGGTGATACAGCATAACTAATGAAACCAAAGTAGAATGTGTACAATCCCATCCATTATAACAAAGAAGGCAGGGTATGACTCACCTCGGTCTTTTCTTTGGGATGACACGCCTTGAATGGCCGTGAATATATCAGGGGTAAATATATACACACCACAGTTGATCCGGTCGCTCACCTGTTTAATAGAGAGTTGGGTAAGTTAAGAAGTGACGAAGCACACATCAAAGGGATTAGCAAAATGTGAGCAGACACCAAGTCGATCTTAGAAATTTTACGCACAAAAGTTTCAGGCTTCTCCGTGTAATGCAACAATTCATTTGTAACGGGATCAGCTACAAGCTCCCCAAACTGGCTTGCAGACTCTGGAGAAACCTGCAGAAGACAAAAATGGAAAGCATCAGCCTCAATTGTATAGTGAATATGTAGTCAAGAATGATGAAGATTTGTTAACTATTGGCTGGACGGAAATTAGAGGTACCGACCTTGATCACCAAAATGGTCCCCATCCCACCATAGCTTGTATGGGCCTCTGTACAATCAACCAAAAATTCAATACACAACCAAAAAACATCATCAAATGTAGACTAAATACATAAGTGATTCAGGCCTTGTGATGCACCGGATAAATAGCTAATTTAAACAAGCGAAAGAGTGAGAATTACCTAGCATCTCTGCAAGAGGAAAACTGCAGCAAACATCACAATTCAACAAAAAGATATGAGACTGCAAGGTTTAAATACACGTATATCAACAATATTGCCAAGAAAGATTTAATATCAAAAATCAAGCAACACGAGAATGGAGTTAGAATAGCAACCGGGCTCTCTTCCATGATTTGATCCCTGAAGTTATAAAGTCCGCCTGCTGAACCATGTGGCTTGTCCTCTTTCAAGTATCTATGAATTCAACACAACAACAGAAAGGTCACAATCTAACCTTCGCAAAAGAGAAAAGAGGCGATCTCATATAGCAATGGAAGTACCGGACAGGAACTCTGAGCTCATTGGATATTGATGACACAAACAATGCAAATTCACGCTCCTCATAGAAACCAATGAGGTAGATTTGAGCTAAATTCGGTATCTAACGCGAGCAACATACAATAAAAGGAATTAGTCAACCTCTTACCTTCACAATCATGAAGAAGGCAACACAATTCTTGTGCTTCCTTTCATTTTTACATGCTCTCAACTTCATTAATACCACAAATCAAAAGCAACTATAAAATGATGAAATGAATAATACGCCAACGCGCATTTGAGCATACCCTTTTACAAGCAGATATAGGATGATTAACCATTGGCTGTCCAGCCAATGGGAATAGGGGCTTTGGAGTATTAAGTGATAATGGCCTAAATCTGGTCCCTGCATTTGCAAAACCATCACCAAACAATCAAGAAAGAGGACTAAAGTTGTCATTATTGCCCAAGTTTCTCTCCTAACAAACTCACAGAATCTATAACATGGACATCAAAAGCATAAGCAATTCACAATTATACAAGACGCAAACATTGCTGATCAATCATCATTAGCCAAAGCTACCAGCATTAAGCAAGAAAGAAAAGCTGAAGATGATACCTTTAGTTGGGCCACCCACCATGATCACAGCAACAACTCTCTCTTCTGAACCCCCCATTTTCCCAAACACCAGCAAAAGAAGACAAGAATGAAAAAGGCCCTAAACAACCAGATCTCTAAACTCACTCCCAGATTAGTTCAACAACGGAACTTAGTATTTATTAAATGAAATAATCAATTTGCAATAAAACACTGCAACAGGACAAGAAATCCTTGAACCAATCTGTGAGCTGAAAAGGGTAAGAAGTGAACAATGAAAGAATGCTTCGAGATTGACTGAACAAATAAAAATCTAAACACAATTGAAGATAAAATCTGTCAGTCAGGTAATTTTCAACTGGGGTGTGGGGTGGGGTGGCATTGGCAAGCTTCCACCTTAAATTTCAAGAAAGAGAGAGAAATATGGGGTGGCACGTTGGTTGCATGTGGGGCAGAATGCATTGCCAATGACAGCTTAATACAAAGAACACATTTTTTGATAGTGAGTGAATGCTTCAGAGACAAGGGTATAATTCAGTTGGATTAAAGGCAAATCAAATTCAATTGATGGGATTTTGGGTTGCTGAATCTTGAATTATTGAAGGTAAATCTACGTCAACAATTATTGAAATTTGACGAAATTAAGAATTGGATTTAGAATTAAAAAGTGATGGATTAAAAAAATTGGAATTTGATTTGATTTGATGTGTGTATGTATTTAATTTTAATCTGTTATGAAATAGACTTTTTGTCTTTTTTTTGTTTTTCTTCTAAACAAACTTAATTTCGTTATGTCAAGAAACAGCCCTACTTAATGCTTAATTACTCTAAAATGTTCAATTGGATTTTTTTTTTGGTTAATTAGCTGTAACACCGTTTAAGGATTCATTCGGACTAATTTTCAATAGTTGTTGACGTGATTACAAATTTACAATCATGATTTTTAAATAACAATAGTTATAAGTTGCTCTTGCTTTGTAAATCATTTCTACTTTTTTTGAAAGCAACTCATATATCCACTTTTTGACATTACGAATTCACTAATCAATTGTCTTAATTGAGAGTAGTTAATATCAGGAATGAATCATGGAGTAGTAAAGATTTTGACGTTTTGTTTTGCATTTCAATTTTCAACTCTTTGTTGGTCTACCTATAATGTCCTGCTACAGTGACGAGCTTAATGAAATCATTTAATTCTGAAAAAGTGGCCACATTTCATAATTGAACAAAAATCTTGTGTATAGTTAATTAAGTGTTACATAATTTAGAAATTTGTTTTGAATTTATAAGTTCATAAAATTAAATAAGAAATTTAGAACGGATACATTGTACATTCCGTTACACATTATTTACAGCAACGTTTTATTGGTTTCTACTAATTTATTTTAATTTGACTAGTATTAGAGAAAATATAATGATTCCGTTACAATTATTACGACTAGGGCTGGGGAAAAATACCGAAATACCGGCCTTATCGTACCGAAAAATTACAGAAAATACCGAATTTTCAGTATACCGTGACTTTCGGTACGGTATGATACCTTACCGAAAGATTCCGGTAAGGTAACGGTATGAATTTTCAAATACCGCGGTATACCGCTGCATACCGAAATTCGGTATATACCGTAAATTAAGGTATATACCGTAAACTAAGGTATATACCACAAAAATATAAACACAATTATATATAAAATATATTTTATATATTTTTAAATTATAAAATCTATCATAAAATATAAATATAATTATGAATACATTATATTTAATTTATTTTTAAAATTATAAAATATAAATAATATTCTAGAAACTTTAATTTTTTATTTTAATTGATGTTGAAAGTCAGGTATACTGTAAAAGTAAGGTATACCGAACTTCGGTACGGTATATCGAAAATGAGATACGGTATTGGTATGGAAATTCGTCATACCGAAAATAAGGTATATCGAAGTTCGGTATACCGAAAACTTTGGTAAGGTAAAGGTATGACTTTTTCGCATACCGTATTTACGGTAAGGTATACGGTATGGTGGTTTCAGTAAGGTATACCGTACCTACCCACCCCTAATTACGACTATAGTCTATAATATGCGTGTGTTTGTATTTTAAACCAAAAAAAATAGCTTTGAAACCGATAATTTTGATCAATTTGTTAAATTAAAAAATGAAATTAAGGCTGGTCCAATTTATATTTAGATAAATATTTGATTTTATCCTATCATTTTAGTATTTCACGAAAATATCTTAACGGCTAGTTGCAACACCTACCTAGCATTTTAATTTTCGTATAAAAATGTCCTAAAAAAATTTTGGTCCACCCAAATTTGAGGTGTGAACCGAATTAAAATGTGCTTGGCTGAAATGGTGTTGATGGAAACACACACATCATTTAGAAAAGAAAAAGAAAAAGAAAAACTCATGTCTAACTAAATGTATAATCATATTTAATTAATCTCATTATAATTGATTGAACATGTATTATATTTGATTGATTAAATTAATTTCAAACTTAATTTTAAATGAATAATTATATAATAACGAGTCATAGTCACCATCTCCGACTAAAATAATCTCACAACTTAATCCTAAATAGATAATTATATTATCCTATAATGATGAATAATAACAATTGAATCATAACAACCGAACGATACCTAAATAGTCCTTTATCAACTTATTAATCATCGAAAGAGGCCCCAAATCCCTAGCACGGGCACTGTAACGCGACATTAGATCTAAACTCAAACATACAAATTCAAATGATGGTTGCAACAGACAAATAAAAGACAAAATAGAGAAGTTTTTTATTTTTTTTAAAATGATGAGAGATTCGACTTCAAACATTAGTTCTATAGACGAATTAAGGTAGTGGAACCTCTATAGAGCAATAAGGCTATAGCCGTATAGGAATCTTGCCATTTTGGAAGCTTCATTCTCCACTTTAAAGAAGCAATCACTCTTCAATCTGGGGGAAAATGCAGAAGCTTCTTCATAGCTTGGAAGGAGACTTGTACCAACCCCATGGCTCGTCCGAGATGTACTGCGTCACCTGCTTCACATTCAAGTAGTTGTCCAGTCCCCTATTACAGAAACAGATATTCAGTCATGCTAAATCAATGGGAGAATGAACGAAACGAAACGAGACGTGAGACGATAAGGATATTATGAATACCATTCCCCAAGTTCCCGGCCAAAACCGCTGCGTTTCCTGCCTCCCCAAGGTGCTTGGGAGAAGCATGGCTGTGAGCAGTTCACCCAGACAATGCCAGATTGAATTGCCTGTAAAAAAAATAATGACATTCAATATAATGCGTGGCGATCGTCGTTGTTTCTAGAGGTCCGTGTGAAGATACTCACCTTAGTCAGACGCTCACATCTTTCCAGATCTTTGGATAATACAGCAGAACCTAAGCCATATCTGAAAAGATAAATTCACACATGACAAATTTCAGATACAACAACCGAAAGAGGAAAAGTTAGTGGGTATTAGTTGCAGAGTGTGAGAGATGGCTCACTGGGTGTCATTTGCAAGTTCAATGGCTTCCTCTTCGGTTGCAAATGTTTTAACGCAAAGAACAGGTCCGAATACTTCCTCTCTCCAGATATGCATCGATGTCTTTACATCTGTTATTATAGTTGGAAGGACGAAATAGCCTTTCTTTAGATGCTGCAAGTTAACAATAAGGCTTAGTTAATTCCATTGCATGATGTTCCACAGGCACCCAAATGTTAAGGGAGTCTTGTACCTGAGGTCGTGAACCTCCATACAATATTGTGGCACCTTCCTCCTTAGCTATCGAGATGCACTTGAGCACTTTCTCATACTGTAAAATTACAAGATTTGAATACCAGAGTTATGTACTCTTTTTTCTCATGAGCACTTGAATACCAGAGGCAAGAGGGACAGACGGAGTTTTAATCCTAGACCTCATGATTCACACAATTACACAAGAGAGGTCCGCTATCGGTGACTGAAATAATTGGTCTCATGACATTACCCAATACACAAGAAATATGGATGGTTACTCACCTGTCCAGCACTAACAACAGGACCAAGCCTGCAGCCTTCCTCTAAGGGGTTAGATACTTTAATGTTCTCACACCATTTCACAAGCTTTTCCAGGAATGCTGCAGCAATGCTTTCCTGAAATATTTCCACAAAGTCGGACAAAAAGTTTATAACAAGAGCTAATTCGATATTTCGGGGGTCTTTTTGTTGAGTGGGTGGGGTGGAGTTTGGGTTAATCAATATCATCTCCAAGCTTACATGCACTATGAGTCGAGAAGTAGCGCTGCATATCTGACCATTTGTCCAAAAGCAACCAAAGGCAGTCCACTCGGCAGCTGATTGAATAGCAAACATGGAAGAAAGAAAGTGAGCATCCTTTCTTGAAAAATCAGTGTATTAGGCCAGTTCTACTTCAAATAATATTTTTCATATAATTAAAAGGCTCAAACCTTTATCAAGATCAACATCCTCAAAGACCACAATTGGACTTTTTCCGCCAAGCTCAAGTGTTACTGGCTGAAATCAGGAATGGTTTCCATTTTCTTAGAATTCTGAGAAGAAAATCACACAATCAAAGATAAAATACTGCAATGAACATACTTTCACAAGCTGTGCTGCAGCTGTCATAATTTTGCTTCCTGTGGCAGTGCTCCCCGTGAATGCTATCTGTTATATCAAATATGAAAGCATGATCACCACATCATTGGTATTGAAACCCATGCAAACAAGTACTTAAATTCCATTATATTAACCTTGTCAACATGAGGATGAGAAGCCAAAGGAGCACCGGCTTCTGGCCCCAAACCAGTCAAGACGTTGAGAACACCAGGTGGAAGACCAACCTCCCTGCACACGTCGGCCAACTCCAAACACGTGCTGCAGTTGAAATAGTAGAGATTAATTTAGAGACGTCCAGCAACTAGTTGCTACTAGAAGAGTCTAACACTCTGCCTCAAATGTGGATCAAGAAATACAGCTACCTCGTTTAAATGTAAAAAACTTATGGTTATGGCAAAGTATATATAAAGTCATTTCCAAATAAGACTTTAAATATGTAAATACTACTGTATTACATATAGTGAAGGTATATATGTATATAGTTTAATAAATAAAGCATTGTAAATATTTTAAGTACATTCACCAGGATTACTGGAACTTATCATATCTAGATTTGGTTATTAAAATACAATAGATTCATTTTCAATACCTAAAGTGAACAGGTATGCTATATATCAACGAAGAAGGCGTACATGGATGCTAATTCGGACGGTTTGAGTATTGCAGCACATCCAGCTGCCAGGGCAGGGGCCACTTTCCATGTTGCCATCAGCATAGGGTAGTTCCTAAATGACAAAGCAGTGGTTCCAGAACAATGAGTACTATTGCTCCTCCATGTAGTATGAAATAGCCAATATAATTGGTCAAATTTAAACAATCAACACAACTGAAGAGTATTTAAAAAATTCAGAAAGTGACCTAAATGCATCTGTAGCAGTAAGAAACATAAAATTCACATTAAAAAATCATCAACACAAAGTTTATATCATTTATACAGTAAATAACATAAGTATAAATGTCAAAGTCTAAGACAAGGATTTGTACTACTTTAGAGATGAGTTTCTAAATTACTCAAATAGCTTGAATAAAATTCCATTCTGAAAACTATTGATCAAAATTCATGCTCACATAATTCACCGAGATCTTTACTTATCATCAAAACAATGATTTTTCCAGCTCTTTACCTGTCTAACCAGACAGCAATGATAATTTATATACTCATCCAGAAACATAAAAGGGGAACTTGCATGTATAAACTATCCCCTCAGCCAACTCAAAACTAAGCTAAACAACTAGTATATCTTAATCATTCAAGTGTGACCAGGAGAAGCCAAAAGATACTAAATGCTTGAAAATCATTCATAGGTCTCTCTCAAAGGGAAAATAATATAACATGAAACCAGTATTCCTTCTCTTTGTAATTTTGGAGAAATATAGCAAAATTCAACATACCATGGCGTGATCAAACCAACCACCCCAATAGGTTCTCTTATAACGTGACATTTAAATGTATCCATGGGCAAGGCAACAGGACTCTTCTGCTTTTTGTCCAAGGCCTCAGCGATGTCAGCATAGTATTCGAAACATCCAGCAACATCATCCTGAGTATGACTTTATATCAGCATATGCAGTGATACAGAAAAAACAAAGGCATTAGAAGTATACGATATCCCAAGCTGCTTCGTCAAGCGGCTTCCCAGAGTCGAGTGATTCAAGTTTTGCAAGCTCTGATTTCCTCTCCGTAACCTACATGTGACAAGATAAAGGTAAGCATCCAAACGCCTAGGGAACTTCCACAACTACCCAGAATATTGGTAAATATGTTAATTTTGAATTATAAACATCTAATACAAATCAGCAATCAGATAAAAACTCAAGGACCTTCGCAGCAATTGCTCGTAAATACTTGGCACGATGAGCACCAGTTGCAGAAGCCCAATCCTTCCCCCCATTTCGACTAAGTGCTCTGCGGGCTGCTTCCACAGCAATATTTACATCCTCCGATGTAGCTGCCGGAATATCCCCTGAAACACACAAACACCAGAGCAGAAAACATCTAAAGAATCAGACTTCAGCAGCACTACTAGACATCGATATACTGTTTGTATTCTTATTGGATCTACAGTGAATTACAAGATTTAAACTTAATTCACGCAGAAATTGTCCATCTAATGAAGCAGTAATTCACGAGATTTAAAGTTAACCGCGCAGTAAATAACCATTTGGCCGACTTCTACTGCTTCCGACTAACAAGCATATCGCTATTTCATTAAAACCGATCGGGGGTTTTAGTTTTCTGCTTAGCGCAATGCGAAAAAACCCAAAAAAAATATGCAATCTTGAACACAAATTGAGTTTAAAACAAAGAAAGAAAAGGAAGTAGAAGTAGAACTAGGAATATCAGAGCCAAAAATAGTTAGGGAAACATACCGATAATTTCTTCGGTGGCGGGATTGGTGACGGAGAGGCGTTTTCTGTTGACGGGCTCTCTCCATTCACCGTCGATGAAGAGCTGGCGGCGAGGAATTGGGATTGACATAGTTGAGCAGAGCTGTTGGATGATCACTGTAGCTGATTTTTTTAACATTGGTGTATATACTTTTATAATTTAATTTCTAAAGATAGCGACAAACAAAACATGGGAAATTGGGCAATTCGACACGTATCTCGTATTCTCAAATCTCAATCACTCCCTTAATTTTTTTAATCATATTGAAGCAGTATAATTTTTTAATTCATTTCTTACTTAAAAAATACTAACTCTGTCCCATTAAATATGCAATATCTAGAAATCAGCACAGCACGAATTTTTATGTAGAGTTATTTCATGAGTTAATGAAAAAAGAGGAAAATAAGAGAAATAAAAAAGTAGGGATAGAGATGTTTCCATTTGAAAAAATATTTTATTTTCAATGGAATAAACTAAAAAGGAAATCGTTTCATTTCTAATAGGACAGAGGAAGTAATATTGAAGCAGTATAAGTTTTTAATTCATTTCTTACTTAAAAAATAACGGATAGTACGGTTCAATCTACTCCATTACCCTTCCTTTTTAAGTATTTATAAATCTCATTATTATTTACTCTTTTCGTCTCATAATAAATGTTAAATTTGGGTGATGATACAAAATTTTAAGAAGATGTTAATTTATGTTAAATGATAAAAAAAAATAGTATATTTTATATATTGATTTGAGAATAAATTTCTTCTAAAAATAAAATATGACCTAAACTAAAAAGAACATGTTAGGAGACCGACGAAGTACTTATGCTACTCCCTCCGTATTTAAAGAATACGTAATTTGGATTCGACACGAGTTTAACGTAAAATTAGTAAATTAAGAGAAGTATGGAGAGAAAAAGTAATTAAAGTATTGTTAGTGAAGAATGAGTCCCCCTTCATTAGAGAGAAAAAAGTTTATGAAATTAGATAGTGTATATTTTTGTGGAAAAAAAAAAGATAGGAGTATATGTTTGTGTGGAATGGAGAGAGAATATTCTAACTGAACTAATTTCCTTTTAATGAAATTATGATATTCATTAACATAAATTATTGCTATAATTAGAGCCCCAATTGTGCGGTTTGGCCCTGACTTCGGTGGTGAGTCTGAATCTTTTTTGTCATTGTTGTAGCCGAGTCTGACCTGGCCCACGACCTTGTACCCCAGCCAACACATCTCGCTAGTGTCATCTGACATGGCATCCACATTGCGAATACTATTGTCTATTTAGATAAGGACCGACAAATTTTTAAATAGCTACTCTATCAGTCTACCAATAGTCCAATTGTCCAATATTACGTTAATTTGATCGGGTATGAATTTTAAGAAATATAGTAAAAAATAAATGGAAAAGATTAGTGGAAAGTGGACCCTACTTTTATATACTTCCCTCAGTCGCACAATAGGAGTCACTTTTATTGTGGGAACGGATTTTAAGAAATGTAAATAATAGTGGAATATGAGACTCATTTTTTATTATACTAGTTTTATAATAAATGTGAGTGAAGTGAGTTAGTGAAATGTGAGACATATTTACTATTTATAGTAAAAATGAAGTATGACTCTTATTGTGGAATGACCAAAATGGTAAAGTGTGAGTCTTATTGTGGGACGGAGAGAGTATTAGTTGTAGTGAAATGTAATTAGAATAAAATTAGTAGAATATGGAATCTATTACTAAAATTAGTAAAAAAATAAATGAAATACTTTGTTATGGATGGATGAAAATAATAAAATGAAACATTTATTAATGGGAAAGGAATTGTTTAGAATTATAGAAACGTGTAATGTGTAGCTGTGTAGGCGGGTAGCGGGCCGTTGTGAGTTAATAGATTTTGACAACACAAGCCGACTTATAGAAACGTGTAATTGATGCTACATCAGTTATGTCTAAAACATCAATTATTCAATTTTTTCAAACTTAACTTTAGGATTTTCGGCACTAGTGTCATCGTCAATTTGCAGAAAATGGAAATAAATGAACTTGTTAATGGAGAATTTATTAGTAAGTACCACGTGATAAAATAAAAAACGAAATCCAGAATCAAACATTAAAAATTGGAAGGTTGTTACTCAATTATGCTAATATCCAATTCTCTTTGCTTCCATTTCCCATGTAATAAAAAATACTAGTAATAAAAATTTCATTCTGTATTCAAACTTTGAACTAATTAATTTATTTTCAAACAAATACAAATTGAGTTCTGCATGAAAGCAACATCGACATATATACGCGGCACAATCTCCCCCAATAAACACACCCACACCCACACCCACACCCACACGGCACGCCAACTTTGTTTTAGAAAAATGGCCTTGCTTTTTTACGTACTTACTAGTATAATACTAGTAGTCCGTTCCAGGGAAGATAGACCCATTTATTGGGTGACATAGGAATTCATGCAACTTTATTTTATATGTAAATAAGAGAGAATAAAGTAAAATAAAGAAAATAAAAGTGTTTCCATTTTTAATAATAGATCATCTTTGATGGAATGGAGGGAATACTACAAACCATTC
Organism: Salvia hispanica; assembly: GCF_023119035.1. Classification (NCBI taxonomy): domain Eukaryota; kingdom Viridiplantae; phylum Streptophyta; class Magnoliopsida; order Lamiales; family Lamiaceae; genus Salvia; species Salvia hispanica. Next base: position 20,447,102 of record NC_062966.1, read on the forward strand.
TCTTTCCTTCCCATCAAAATATTAGGAGTTGTTTTCTTTTTTTTTATTTTGTTCTCCCTCAAAATAATCACATCTATTCTTTCAACTTTTTAATACTAGTAGTAGTTTTCTTTTTTTATTTTGTTCTATCCCATAAAATAATCTCATCTATTAAGTCTTCTTTTTTTCTTATAAAATGATATTTATTTTTCACTAATAATTTTTCAACCATTTCTTCTTTCTATATATTTTCTATTTTACCATATTAAAATTTATGTCATTCCCAAAATTCTTATTTGTATCGGATAAAGGGAGTATTATTTGTATAAAAAAAATGATGATGCATAGTAAAGGATTGCCCAACAAGATCAAATCGTATCGATTTCGATTTTCCACCAAGATTCAGAGTGAGGTGGCCGTATGTCATCAAGATTACACAAGATCACTTTGAGCTGGCTGTAAATATTTAATACTACTAGTATATATGGAATTTATAAGAATAAAATAAACGCACTGCATAAAACTATCCTTCAGTTTTAAATCAAATCGCACCGATTTATTGTCAACATAGGTTGAAATTATTGTTGAAAAAAATGTTTTATTATCAACCGCTAACGCATGATTATCATCTATGGATTAACAAAAGGCACGTGCCATTCATTTTTAAGGAAGTATCAAGGGCATCCTATTGTTCAAAGGGGCAGACACTACCGGGCTTGGAAAATTCAAAATTGTTTTAATGGGTACATGTTGAAGGGAATTTTGATAGCTCTCGAATTAAATTGATAAGAATTTATAATAGCAAATCCAACTATCGATAAACAAATTTAAATTTAAACCTTTTAATATTTATTTCAGTAAGTGTTAAATAAAAGTTAAACTGAAATTGGGGTGGGTTTTGGGAGGCCCGCCTGAGCGAGTTCTGCAAAAGAGGCAGCGTCTACGCCTCGGCCAGCCTATAACCCCTCCATAAATTCATGCACCATTATTGGAGATGCGGCGGCCGGTTCTCACCTTCCGCTTTGTTTTCCTTACTCATTAGTTTAAGGCAATTTTCTTCCTTCTCCTTCCCTCTTTATTTATACCTCACTCACTCTTACAACACTCCTCTCCACTTTCGATGTGGGACTTAAACAACTTCTACTAATATTGTTCCTTCAAATACTTTTCATATAGCCACCTCGATATGTTGAGGGCGTCGCCGCTGCTACTGGTGGAGAACACGCCGCCGCCACTCTGCCACTCGTTTGTTAGCTTGATCCACTCCTTCCTCCACTCTCTCATCTCGAAACCCTCCCCTCTCTCCAGGCTCTGTATCATGAACTTGAAGTAGATAGCTGCTCGTGGGCCGTAGTAGCCGTGCAACATCCCGCTCCAGTACTTGTTCCCGTAGTCGCGGAGCAGGCTAGCTTCGTCGTCTGTGTTGTCGAACCACATTGTGATCTGAGTCCTTGCGTTCCACTCAAACTGCACGTTTTCGCAAGTTAAACGGACTGACTAGTTCAGGATGTTGGGGGGAGGATTCTTACCTGTTTCCTCTGTTGGTCGTCTTGTGCGAGATTCTTCGCGCTCTCCAGCCACGGCCCAAGGAGGAATCCGTCGTGGGAGGCCAAGAGAGTGTCCATGTCATCCACGAGTCCGAGGAACTTCCGGCTGAGACGCCTCACGCTGCGAAGATCACCTACCTGATAGGCTCCCACGACCTCTACGAAGAGGTGGTTTGCGTATTTGGCCAAAGCTTGTCTCGTTAGGTCCACAACGTCGTATCTGAAGTAACCGGATAAACGAGCTCACGGCCTGAAAACATTAGGAGGGTTAGGAAAGTGGAGCTACCTGTAAGTGCTGCTTTCCGAGAGCTGGTCCCCGCCCACGATGAACATTTGCAGCGCACGGATTACTTCTGAAGTTGGATACCATAGATGAGGGTGAGTATAGTCGTAGCTATTTTGTTCATTGACAACTCGGCTGAGACTTAGGCGACGCGCCACGTGTAATGACAATAGGGATGAAGTAAAGATTGAATTAGGATCAACGTCTGGAAATGACACAATTACATCTCTGTTCTTGTCCTGTTACATAAATGAAAAAACACAAACAGTTGTTTCAGAATCATCACTCTAACAAACTCTATATTTGTGATTATGAATTGTTTATACTTACCATTAAGCCATCTGTGCAGTTATATAATGTTTGATGTAAGATTTTCCAGGCATCTTGAATCGATGGAACCAGCTTCCCATACCGTCGTTGGACATACGTGGCAATCCATGTCTGGAGGCAAGAAAAAGAAGCTGCAGTTACATTTCAATGCAAAGAGCTAATGATCTGCACCAAACAGATTAAAGTACCTTCACGTCAACTCTGTCCCATCGAAACGCCATTTCAGACATGAGATCATAAACAACGGGATTCTGCTCTATGCCTTCCATTGACATCCCAACACCAACCTAAAAGGTATGAACAAGGAAGAATCATGCTATGAAAGTGAGATTGGAAATAGGTAAGAAGAAAGAGAGGAAGCCCCAGAACAAAAGAAAACACTAGTTTGATTCGATGGACTTGCCATGGTTGAATTTTCACTAAGACGAGCATCTATAGGTCCGGATCCTACTGAGTCGACCAAACCATACATTTCAATGTTCCCAGCAAAGTTGTGCAGCATACACCTGAACACATCAACATTCAAAGATATAGCCTCACATAACAAACGGAACATACACAAAATCATGAGGAAAGAACGTACCAGATGTAAGGTACGCCATAGAACTGTTCTGAAGTAGCCCAGACTGGTTTCACTTCCGCGAATAGATCAAGAACAACCAACTTTCCAAGAGGAACAGAATGCAAGAGTGCCTGTAAATGATAATGTTAATTGAAGGGAAAAAAAAGAACATATTATGGCGAAACCGCGAAGACAAAGCTGCTGCATTCTATATTTTTTATTTAAGTCCTCACAGTACATGTTAAGGATTCCCACGTTTGTCCATATTACGTAATAGTGTATGTGCATGTTTTTCTGGGAAGTTAAATCAAAAGAAAAAATCTAATTAGTGAAGAATTAGATTCTACCTTCATCTGTGGAGGCTTCCAAAATGGATCGTCAGTAAAAAGCCAACCCTACATAACACAAGTAAAACTTCTAGTCACGATGTATTCACTGTGGGCTCAAGGCATCGGAGTTACTTCCATCATTTTTGCTGCATTATAAAAAAGTGATAATGAGGCTTTTGTATCATACCTGCATCAGCCAAACAGCATCATCATCGCCACTTTCCATGCCCTTATAAATGGCAGCAGCTAATGAAGAGATGTATTCCGGGTCATCTACCGGAGGCGTATTCTCATCAAAGGTGTCGCTGCAATAGATATTATTGAAATTCAAGTAACCATAAAACTAGAATAGACAGGCTTATAGGAAAACACAACAAACAACAAACAACAATATAGAATCTAATGGAACTTATGTGGAGAGAATGCAGACTTCTGCTAATTTTATAACAATGAGAAACAAAAGATTAAGGGAAATAAAAAGTGAGAGCGGAAAAAATAGCCTTGGCAAGTGCATGCAAACTTAAGCCTAATTTGGAGTTTACCAGTTATATATGTGACTGGTCCTTCCATATTCTGAAACAGATAAATATCCGAATAATCAGTAAGCCAGTTGATGTTACCTTTAGTTCATTTCATTTCAGACATAAATGCCCAACACAAGCTCAGATATGTAAGTAACTAGCTTGAATACCTGCCAATTGTTGTGTGATAAAAGCCCTCCCTATTTCGACAAACAAAGGATCTGTTGCATCCAGGAGATAGGTGCAGCACCATCTGGGGTCACTCCTAACAGTAAACCTGAAGAAGGTCAAGAAAAGGAACAACTGAGTTACATATAGTTCATTATTTTTGTTCAGTGTCAGGTTTCAAGAGTCATGTTGCAGGAAAATGCATTGCATGAAAATTTTCTGATCTTTTCACTTCCAGGAGAAATAAACATGAATGACTCTAGTCTATCTATTTCGAAACTAATAGTGGTGGTTTTGCTCAATATAATATGCTTTTGTTCAAATATATTACAGCAGCGTGCATTGAGATAAAAAAAAAATACTCCGTATAAATAAAACATCCTAACAATGTACACACCAGTTCCCTAGACGAGTTATTTCTGCAGATGGATATACTCTTGTAAGAGCTGCTGGAACATTACCGGAGAAGGCTGGGAGAACTGCAATGCAACTCATATTTTCAGTTCAAAAAAGAAAAATCGTATGAAAAGTTATAACATGAATATTAATATTCCAAATTTTTTGCAAGCATAAAAGGGGGTTGTGGTTCAGATCCTTATTGCGTAATTTCACAAGTACTCTACCATAGGTGACATATGTAGTTTGCTTGTCTACCGTATTAACATATTATTTGGGGATGGAGAGAGTATGAAATTGCATTTTGCATTCAACATTGAATGTCAACAGTAAGCATGGCTCACTCAATCACTGAAGCACCTGGATTCATTCCGAACTCGTACATTCTGTCAAGAATTCTCTTCTGCATCTCCAGTTGCTGATCCAACCAAGTTTGAGGCAATGGACCACCCCACCTGCAATTAAAGGCCAGTGAGACTAAAGTAAGATAAGTTGGCAAAAATGTCCAGAACATAAGCTCTTCTTTTAGTCAGACTACCCATGTAGATATACAAGTTAGTTTAGGGCTGTAAGCTTACCCGTGGAGATTTCCCATACGTGACCACGCTAGAAAAGCTGGACCTCCGAAGAAATCATCCAAATCTTGAGCACTTATATTAAATTTCTGCTGAAGAGATCAAAGAGTTAGTAGTAATACTAACAGAAGTCATATTTTGACTTGGCAGAAATGTTTTAAAACAGAAGACATGACTTGTAATTCAATTTTTTTAAGTGTGGATTCATTATATTCTTTTTTACCAGTTTTTACTTTCCCCTATATGTTTTATTTGCAATGTGACAGGATGCTTCATCTTGTTGGATTCATTCTATTCCTTACTACAGTGAACTTACAAGTTCATATCTCTCGTTAATTTAGTTTGTTTAGTTCTTTGTCTTTTACCTTTGCCACTCTACAAGAGTGAATTCCAGAACAAAAAAAACATTGAATTAAATAACATCATTTTAAAGAAAAAGTCGATATAACCTGGAAGACTTTCTGCCAGATGGCTTCTTGACCAGTAAACGCCAAAGGCAAATTGATACCTTGGAGTGCCATCCAATCAATTTCCTTCTCCCATCTTTCCCAGTCCCACCATGCAAACGAATCTGTAGCAGCAAATAACTGAATATGAGCATTGACTCGTCTAAGAGCATATGCAAGAACACGAAGATGAAACTATCACTTACAGCTAGATGAAACAGCATTCTGATAATAACTCCACGGAGTAGGTCTCGTTATAGTTATCTCAGAATCTTGAATACGGGGCAAAGATCCGGGTTCTGGTACTGAAGAAAGCTGTGATCCGCCAGTTTTGCTCCACGATATATGTGCACCACAGTAATACTTCAGGTACCAATGTAGACCAGACAATATCTCCACTCCAGTAGTTCCACTTATTCTGCGGGAAACAAAGCGTGCAACAGAAAATTAAAAAGATCGTTTCGCTACTTGATTTAAACACAAACTCATGTATGTGTGTATATACTGTAACAAGGGTCACAAGGCAGAAAAAAGGTAATCAATTTCAATATGATCAATTGACTATGTGTTTACTGGCATGTGAAGACTGAAGACAGACATTTATATAATGAAAAGAGGAATTCTACATACAAAATTTCAGGAGAACCACCATAACTGATAGCAGCATAATTGCTCAACTTAAAGCAATATTCTCCACCACAGATATCCTGCAAAATAACAAAAGGGAGGACTCAAAAAACATAGCCATATGCCAGAAGGGAAGAGAAGTTCCATAGTGAGAAATGGACACACAGAAACATCCCTTGACTAAATAAGCCTTTCTAAGTCATCATTTACACTTGCCTAAACCAGGAAGATAACTGATAAGTAAACAAGGAACTTGCCAAAATGGTCTAGTCATTTCAGTTTCACATGCACAAAGAACTTTTAGAAGGCTTTAACCCAAAATATAGTCAGCCAAATAGCCAATCCAAATTAATCTATTTAACAGAAAGGGATAAAAAAAATGCAATTTTTTGGCAAGACTTGCTAATTTTGCATTAATTGCAGTAAGGGGACAAAAAGGGAAATCACCAGTCAATACCAGAATTAACTCAAAATCAGCAAAAACACATAACATAAAGAAAGATAGTGAGTGAAGTGATTTAGCTATAAAGCAAGAAAAAGAGAGGGAGGAGAGTAGAAGGTTGCCTTAGAGATGATGCGGAACTGAAAACTGGAAGAATGGGAGGGAATGAGACGGTTGAGGGCAGTGTGAGCGGCGGCGACTTGGACAGACGGCGGCGCTCTCTCGCGGTCTTGAATCTCCAGCAACCGTGAAATATACCCCACCCCGAGAGTGGAGGACTCGGCCAATGGCACGCCGTTGATAGAAACAAACAGAAAAATCAAGAGACTTATCATCATCATCGCGTTCAAATATGAAAAGGTAGTCATTGACTATTTGAGCTGCAAGGGGTTTGCGTATATATAGAAAAAGGGTGAGATTAGGCATCTTTTAGTGTGTGTAATGTGTGTATGAGTAGAGATGGAACGGGGTGAAGACAAAGTTGCCGGCCGGAGAGTGTGTGTGTGTGTTTTTCAGTGTCAATATTCAACTGCCTTTATTTGTCTGTTTCTTTTTAGAAGGGAAATAATTTATTTTTCTTTTTTAAAAATTGTTGACTTAGTTTCTGTCCTGTGAACCGTGAAATATACCCCACCCCGAGAGTGGAGGACTCGGCCAATGGCACGCCGTTGATAGAAACAAACAGAAAAATCAAGAGACTTATCATCATCATCGCGTTCAAATATGAAAAGGTAGTCATTGACTATTTGAGCTGCAAGGGGTTTGCGTATATATAGAAAAAGGGTGAGATTAGGCATCTTTTAGTGTGTGTAATGTGTGTATGAGTAGAGATGGAACGGGGTGAAGACAAAGTTGCCGGCCGGAGAGTGTGTGTGTGTGTTTTTCAGTGTCAATATTCAACTGCCTTTATTTGTCTGTTTCTTTTTAGAAGGGAAATAATTTATTTTTCTTTTTTAAAAATTGTTGACTTAGTTTCTGTCCTGTGTATGTGTCTGGTTGTTTTATTCAGTCATCTCTTAATTGTCCTAGAATCTTATATAAGAAAAAACTATGGCATAGTGTATTAGTGTTGGAAAACTAATAACTTCATTGACAGAGAAAGAAAAATACAGCAGCAGCCACTTTCCATTCTAATACATTCAAATCCTCAAGAAAAATACTATACAAAATTCAATTTTTTCTCTTCTTGATTGATTAGTTGTAGCTTAGAACCGAAATTTTGGCTTGGGCTCCACCTTGAATGTAGACGAAAGAGCACTCCGAATTAGGCTGTAGTGTTTGAAGCCATTGTGGAAGCTCATAAGTATTCTTAGCCTGTGTTGGATTGAGTCCCCACAGTGATCCTGTCAGCCCCTCAAGCTGCAGCTTCAGCCCCACTATAGGCTTCTCTGAGATGTTCTTCACCACCACTTTGTGACGGTAATACTTCTCCGTCCCAACCATCCACGAATTCGTTATGGAGTGGAGAAACTCAACTGGGACAGCTGGAGCTGATGATCCATGACGTAATTATGTTAGGATCATAATAAACTATAATATGAAATCATGTTATAGTAGTTCATGTTTGTTGATGTTACTTTACCTGCTTTGGGTTGGGGAACTGGTGCATGGTGTTGAGATGGAGAGCCTTGTGGTTTGTGGTAAGGACTAGAAGAGAGAGTGTGCAGTCTTGTGAAAACTCCAACAAGAGGGGCAGTTCCAGACAATGTAGGCTCAGTCTGGTCGTAAACAGATCTGTCATCCGTGAACTCATCGTTGGCATTAGGGCCACCCACAAGGGCCCCATGGATGACATTGGGGTTGGCCTCGTTGCGCTTGTACCAAGTCTCAAACCCCTCCACACATCCAACAGATGCGTGTAGGTAAGAGACAGGAGCGATGGAGGCGCCCCTGTGGTGGACATGGATTGGATAGCTCTGGCCATATCCCACCAAGTAGCTCAAGGACTTGGGGTTCTTGCCAAGAATGTAGTCAGCCTGCATTTGCAATGTTAGGGTTAATACAAGACAACAACCAATGATAGAAAACAGGGAAGTGGGAAAGACAGTAGTACTTGTGACTTGGCAAAGTTGAGGATTTGTTGAGGCTGGATTAGGCCATCTGGGCATTGCACGGACTTCTTGGCTGTGGTGAGGTAGTCGGAGTAGACGGTGAGGAGGAAAGAAGCTGAGGAAGAGTACTGCAAGTTGTTCCACTCACGTACATAGATAAGGCCACCTAATTAGCAATAACAACCAGTCAGTCAATAAATGCAGGAATTTTTTTAAATGGATTACGCATATAGAAGAATGAGGGCTAACCAGGAGTCAACTTCACGTTGTATCCATCGTTCTTTTGCATGCACGCGCAGGTGAAGTAGTCGGCCTTCGCCTGATACTGCTGCAGCGTGGAGGCGTAGCTTCCAGCACGGCCTTCCAGAAGGATCTGCAGGTGGATATCATAATTGTTGAATTAGTACATCGTTTTTTCGTATGTGTTTGATGATCTTGGTTTACCTTTGTGAGAAGGATTTGAACTCCAGCGTACTTGTTGTCCCACGAGAATTCTTTGACGGCCCAGCCGGTTCCTCCAAAGGCAGCACAGTTGTCAACAACATATTTCAGGTAATATTCATCGTTTGTAGCTCTGTGTAGCCATGTTGCACCCCATAACAGTTCATCCTAAGAGATAGAATGTTATTAACTAATATTTTTAGAAAGTAAATGAAATACTATGTAAAAGAAATGGAAAAAAAAACTTACATAGTAACCAGATGATGTATAGAATTGCTTGGAGTTTCCAATTGAATCACTAAACAAGCCTCTGAATCTGTCTGCAAATGAGAAAATCTAGAGAGAAAAAAAGACACTCACTTGTCAAATATTGTATAGTTGAGTATATTTAAGTGTAGAAATTAAATAAGTACTACTACTAACTAACCTGTTTTGCATGTACTAAAAGAAGATTAGAATATGTAGAATCATAAGGCTTGAAAGCTAGAGAAGCGGCAGCCAAGGCGGCCGCGGTTTCTCCGGCTAGGTCAGACCCTGGATGCTCAGCGTCCAGCTTGTATGCGGTCCGAGACGTTGTCATGTCCTCCGCCCGTTGCCAGCAATAGTGATCCGACGCTCCATCTCCAACCTAATTAATCACATTAGTTTTACCATTGTTACACTAGCATTGTAGGCCTGCTAATAGTAGTATGTGTTTTGTTGAATGATATATATACCTGTCCCCATAGCACATTTTGTTGAGGGTGGCATTTGATGAAATAATCAGTTCCCCATTTGATTGCCTCCAAAACATGTCCCATTTGATTTAATTTAATGAAATCTTCCTTAAAATCAATAGCTGCCCATGACAACATTGTCACACTAAACGCCATTGGTAGACCAAATTTTACGTGGTCTCCTGCATCATAGTATCCTCCAACCAAATTCACCTAAAGTAAAAATATAAGTTAACACTTAACATCATCATATAATACACTATAAACCTATGAAATTAATTAATGTAGGTGAATATTAATTATTACCCCTTGCGAATAACCGTCGCCAAGGCCTGAATTACCGCGCCATTTTACGCGTTGGGTTGGAGGTAATTTACCGGATCTTTGCGCCTCCAAGAAGAGCAAGGTTTTATCGAGGGCGGCACTGTAATCGAAGGACTCGACTGCAGTGGCGCCCGTGGCAACGAGGCCGAGTAAGAGGACTAAAATGGCGTGTGCGGTTGCTGCCATTTCTTGGTTTTGGGTTTGGAAGATGTGATCATGTTTTTGTATGTCACGTCTATTTATATAATTTTAGAGGAGGGTAGGTAGAGTGACTTGTATAAATGTTTTGTGTGGAATATGAATGAGTGGGAGGAGAACATAGGATGGTAGCCTCCACGTTCTTGTAAATTGATGCAATTAAAGATTGAGCTTCCCACGTTGGGTTTGACGATTTTAAATGATATTAATTCAATGAATTTTTTCTGTTGAATGGTTCTGAGGGGACAGGAGAATAATCTTTGTTTTGGATTTGATAGAATTATGTGTGTTATTTTACACAAGTTAGGAAACTATGGGGATATATAACGTTGGTGATTTGGTGTTTGAGTGTATTTATGGTTTTATTCAGTGATTGTCATCCTTTTTTTGCTATGGTCCTATATATATCATGGAAGATGTATCAAACTCCATTTGAATTTTGATAGTACTAAAATTTAATTTTGATTATCGTGTTACAAACGAAAATAAATCACTCCGGCTCATATTTAGTATTTCTATATGCTTTCGCATTGAATGCATCAATAAACAATAATTGTCATAATTGTGGGTAATAAATAACGTCTCCATTTATTTGACACATTAAAACTCAAATGGGATATAACATGTACTCCCTCCGTCTCACATTTGGAGTCACTTATTGTTATGGCTCCGGTTTTAAGAAAGAGTTGAAGTGTGTAATAAATGAAGTGAGATGGTGGAGTGTGTAATAAATGAAGTGAGATGGTAGAGTTGGTTGAAGGTGGATCCCTTTTGACTTTTGATTTTTGTTTTAGTTTATTTTAATGTAGATAATGACATTTTGATGTAATTTTGATGAAGAAGGGGGTAAAATTGTATGGCCAAATATGGAAAATTCTAAAAGTGACTCTTAAACTAGGACGGACTTTTATGGCAAAAAGTGACTCTTAGTCTGGGACGGAGGGAGTAGTAACAAAAAGTCACTAGTCAATTAGAACATTTCGTATAACTAGGCCTGTCAAAATGGATATTGGGTATTGGATACCCGATATCCAAACCCGAAAAAGTCGGATAATTGGATACCCAAAACCCGATTTTTCGGGTATCGGATCAGGATCGGGTAGTGAGAATTTTGGATTATCGGGTATTGGGTTACCCGATATCCGATCGGGTATACCCGAATTATCCGATTTATCCGATCTATTTTCTAAAATTAATAAATTATTTTTTATTATAATTAAATGTAATTTAATTTCTTAACTACAATTTAATTAATACTTAATAGTTAGTGTATAAGATATGTAATTTAATTTTTTTAATTATATTTTAATTTCATTGAATTGTGATATTTTGAATTTTTGATAATATTATTGTTAGATCTTGATTCTTATGAATTATTAAATTGTGAATTTATAAAGGTTGAATGTTTGAACTTATGAATTTTGATGGTTATTGACTTATTGTGGATGGATAAAAGATGTTAATATGTATAACTTACGAATTTTGTATTTTTCAAAGTTTGTAGTTATTTTCTTTTAAATTCGAACTATTACAAGAATTTTGTATTCCTATAAATTTATATAGTTATTTTCTCTTAAATTCGAACTACAATAAAATTTTGTATTTCTAAACGTTTGTAGTTATGTTTACTTGAATACTAGTACTTCAACTTTGTATTGAATTTGAATTAAATAATATTAAATAAATTCTAAAAGTTTGTAGTTAATTTTCAAAAATTAAAATCAAAATCAAAATCACAATTGGGACTGAATACCTGATTTTTTAGGATTGGATACCCGAAATCAAATTCGGGTCGGATATCGGGTATTAGATTTTGGGAATTTCGGGATCGGATACCCGAAAATTTCGAATCGAGTATCCGCGGATCTCCAATTTGACGGGCCTACGTATAACCATAAACTTGTTTTAGAAAAAGAGAACCCCTCATAAAAAAGGACTATATTTAGTTTTATGGGCAATTATCAATCAAAAAATATCCGTCTAAAACACACTAATCAATGCAATAATAAAGTGCAAAATGAGAAAAGATATAAAAAAAAGGAAGAAAACACCCATTTAAGAACATCTTTTACTTATGTGGAGTACTATTAAATTTAGAATTAAAAAAAATAAAAATAATGCAAAATCACTATTTAAATCCTATTATAAGAGACATTATTATGTCTCAAAATTATTTGAATAAATTATATAAATATTATCAATAAATTAATGGAAGGGTAAGTAAGATGTACTACTATTATATTGTTAACTCAGAAGTGCGTTAAAATTACAACACCTTTTAAAGTGACACTGTGACACCATGTTAGACTGTAATATTATAAATGCTAGACTGCAAATCTGCAATAGTATAAACGCTACACTGCAATCTATATATTGCAGTCTAGCGTATTGGATATTGCAGACGAGAAAAATTGCAGTCTAGTGTATTGGATATTACAGGCCTTGAAAATTTACACTTGGGCATTTTTTATGATTGTCACATGGCAGCTGATTATTCGTCCACATGTACAAATGATTGGTTAGGAATGGTGGTATGTTGTTATTTTAAGAGGTGTTGTCATTTTAACACAAACCGTTAACTCATCCTTAAATTGTTAACTACAACTAAATGATAGGCATTAGATCTTCAAATCAAATGCTAAGATCATTCAATTCCGAGTATCAATACATTTAATAAAAAATATTCATTAAGGTATTTATGTCAACTAACAACAAAATAATTTTAACTAACTTTTAAATCACAAAAATTTAAATTCATATAACTATCTCAATTTAAATTATTTTTCCACACAACATATATCAAATTAAAGATTTTTTTCATTTGGATTCTAACAGAATCCCAATTGCATATGTTTGGATGTCAAAATTTAAAATATTTTAATGAATTTTTGGAATTTTTCAACAAACAGCTAAATATCAACATAACTGTCATAACACGTCAACATAATCTGTGTAGAATGTCAATATTAAATTGTGTTCACGTACACAAGACATTGTGTTAATATGTTTAATATACTCTACTTACATCAGATTCAAAACCCTATCTTTTGTAGTTATTCTTTTTTATTAATATTAAAAAATAAAAAATAAAATTACATATAAGACAATTTATAAACCATTAGATCTTTGAAATTTTATGTTCTTAAATTAGTTATATCTAGCAATTCATCGAATCTCATAAGTATATAATGAATAAAACTACTAGTACTTTTTCTTTTAAATCCATGAGCCCGTAATTGACATTCCTCCCCACTAAAATTTTCTTACCAACGTGAATGAAGTTAGAAAGGGAATCCGTAGACAAGACTCAAGAGTGAATGAATGAAGAAACATCATTTTCATCTTGGATATATGAATTAAGTCCTCCCCAAATCCCAACTAAGTTGTGGCAAAATTTTTGAGTATGAAAATTAAAAAGTTATATTAAATGAATTAAAATAAAATATGTATAATCACTTAATACGTAGTACTTCTCCTGTTCTATAATAGTCGAGTCATTTTATTATTTTGGGACGTTTTATAGTAGTTGAGTTAAGTGTCAAAAAAAACCGAGTCCACTACCTCATATTGAGGGATATATGATAAGAATAGAAATTCGTCGACGAAATTTTTTTAAGGAGATTAGAGTTTTAACTCCCAAAAAATAAAAATCAATAGATATAAATAGAAATAAGGTTAGACCAAAATTTCTATTTCGATAAAATCGTCAAATTGTGATTTATTAGTAATATATGAATTGATCATGGTAATATTGAATCTAGATGAATAGTAATATTAATATTTAGATAATATAACGTTTAATTGTTTGAATAAAAAGCTATAAAATTGAATTAGTAAAGAAGGAAGTTAGTATTTTAATTTGAGAAAATCACTCCACTAATAAAAGTTGTTGTATACTGCTCTCTCACTTTCTAGATTCTACTCTCTCCTCGCAGCTTTCTCTCTCTCTCTCTCTCTCTCTCTCTCTCTCACACACACACACACACACACACACACACACACACAAAAAAAAAACAAACACATTAGAGCAACTCTCCTATACTGTGAATCAGCCCCTCCCCTGACTGTCGAACAGCCGACGTCCTCTGCAATCCCAGCAGCTTCGTGGAAATCAGCCGCCCCTGCATCTCGGTACACCTTCTTTCTCTCATCTCAATACTCTCCCTGTGCGTGAGTATTCAACCCCATTTCTCTCAAATGCTACATTTAATTTTCTGTGAATGGCCACAAATCTAGATTTGATGTTAATTAATTTAGAAGATAGCAGTAGTTATATTAGGGCATACTTGTCTATTCTCTAGATTTTAATTGGTATAGATAAAAGATGAAAAATTGTAGATGATGGCTGATTGCTTAGTGTATATGTATACATATCAGATTTGCATAATGGGTTTGGGAATTGTTGCTCGGGTACCTACATAATGAAATTAAATTCAAGGATATAATTTGATCTTTGAAATAAGCCTAAAGGTCTAAAACTGTAGACCTTGAAATTTAGATCAAGGACCCCAGACTTAGAATGTTAAGTACCGTGAATAAGATTGAAGGCTCTAGAAAAGTTAACAGTCTAATTATTCCTTAATGTATGATTTGATACTATTATCCTTATATGATTAAGGAAAAAGCTCATTGAGCGGTTCTCACAAGAATAAAGGGAAACCGAAGGAACAAAGGTCGACGAGCTTAGAAAGACGCATTTGAGGTAGTTTACTCTTTACGTTGAAGATTAATTTTATAATAATTCTCTTAGTTAAATTATGTGTTCTTATATGCTCTTGTGTGCTAAAATGTCAATGAAAGATAAATGTTAAAACATGAAAATATACAAGAATGTTAATATATACCCATAAATTGGTAATAGGAGACTGATAATGCATATGATTATGAATACGAGTTTGATTTCATATGTGATGCCCCTAGCTTGGTCTCAACGTGACGTGACTTACCGTTTCGAGCACTTTGGTGTTCACCATTGACTAGCACTCTAATGCTTATCGTACATGTCATTGTCATGAAGTACTTACCATCTAACAGCACTAGTGCTTACCGTTTATCAGCACATCCGTAGAGATGCCCAAGGTTTACGGTTCCGCCGGTTAATGTGAAACCGAAACCGAAACCGTTGATTTTAGAACTGTAGTTGTAGTTCGGTTCAGGTTCGAAAATTTCCGAATCGAAATCGCGACCAAACTAGCAGTTCCAGACCGGAACCGCGAAAAACCGTGAAACCGAGCTGGAACCGCAAAAAGCCACCGAAAACCGGCGGTTCAGAATTGTGAAAAATCATAAAAATCGCTAGAAATCCGCCGGCAATTTTGGAACCGTAACCGTAACCGTGAAACACCCTCGTGGTTTGGTTCCGATTTGGCAATTTCCAAAATTGAAACCGGCGGTTCCGAACCGTAGATTCCGGAACCATGGGCATCTACACACATCGGTGCTTACCATTATAAGCACATCTATGCTTACCATTTACTTGCACATCAGTTCTTACCGTTATCAACACACTAGTACTTACCGTTTACCAGCACATTAGTGCTTACCGTTTATTAGCACGTTTGTGCTTACCGTATATTCGTCTATGTATCCATGTCTTGATACCGAGTTTACCATTGGGGCTTATATATGTACAAGGTTTATGTAACTTGTGTGATGCTGTGATACTAAACTGAAACACAGTATTATATGAACTAGATGGTGGTATCAGATTTACAAGAAGTGTATCTAAATGTTGACTATGTGCATAAGTTTTTTTTATTGATTTTATGCTGCCATAAAATGTTACAGGAAATTACTTGTTTGTACATGATGTTACATGAGAATATATACTGTATGTATGTAAGAATTTAGAATGACACGTTTTGCATGAAATTGTATGTATACAGAGATATAGCAATAAGAGACTTATAGACTCTATTAGTGGACTTGTGCAGAGGTACGGAAAAAACATAGAAAAGATGATGATAATAAGAATTCTGAACTAATAAATATAGTAAGATATATGAAAAGTATTAATGTAATACCATGATTAAGTGGAATAATTGAAAGTGTTTTAAATTTTATATTGGACAAATTAAATATTGAGAAGTATCATCATAAAATGATTGACATGTAGAATTTTGTACTTGCTATCTTAATTTCGGAATTAGTACTAAATGTTTAATATACTAAAGGGTCACAGGTTTATCAAATTGGAAATTCTAGTCGTCTTTCTCTATCGATCACGCTTTCTGCTACTTCCTAGTCGATCACTAATTCCAACTTTTGGCATGCGTACTGTGTTTTGTCAATGTGTAGCAGGTATAGAATTTAAACTTTTGAGATCCGAATTATGCCGTGTTGGAAATTATCCAAACTCCATAGTTTTGTTGATGTGTAAATATATAACTAATATACTTTCATATGTAAGCTTGAGTTTATTTTGTAAAAATAACAGATTTGATTTTAACATAGCTGTGATTACAAAACTTTTTGTCATATCTTATTCGGTTGGTCGTTCGATCAGATAAGGGATGATACATTTGCAATGGAGCTCTTTAGTCGAGTTTATGGGACAAGGATGTAACAAAAAGACCGTTGGAAAGTCGTAAAGTAGACGATATAATAATAGTACCCGCCCCTCGGACTAGTGCTAAATCACCACTGGCTGTTTGGACATAGTTTTTTTTGATTGGGCAATGGTTAAAAAATCAGAGGCGTCGAAGGACATGTTATCGGTTGCCCCACAATCGAAAATCCAGTGATTATCTTTCTTTCCTACGACGGAGGTCGAGGAATTGGCTAAAGCTTCAAAAGAGTTTTTACATTCGATTGTGGGTTCAACGACTATGCTTTCATACTTGGGGTCATTAGGAATGGGGATATTGGATTTTGAGGGACTAAAATAGACATGGGTCGATTTTGAGGGCCCTGTTTGGTATATGTAGTGTGACTAGGGGTCTGTCTAGTTGGGCATTTGGGTAAGATTTGGGGTCTATTTCGAAATTGGGATAAGCTGGAGGGTGAATGGTGTGATCTTCGATATTTGGGGTTGGTTTGGGATTTATCAAAAACCAGGGGAGGGAAAAGATCTCTCCCCCCAAACCCTAGCGTTTTTGGCCGCCTCGCTTTCCACCCAAACCCTAGCTTTCTTTGCCGCCTCTCCTATCGTCGTCGTCGGCTTACCATCATTCCAAACTCGTGCTACTGAGACTGAGGCCACGGCTCTCTCCTCCTCACCATGATTTCTGGCAGGGGGCTAAGAGCTGCTTGAGACGCTGCTGCCCGTTGATTTTTCGGCAAAGGTGGTGAGGTCGCCCACCGCTACTGCCACCGCTGCTCTTCCTCCACCGCCACGATTCCGATTTTGTCTTCCCTTCTTCATTTTTTCCCACCAATCGGGATACCCGTGAATGTGGAAGCACGTTTCCTTGGTGTGTTTTCTCCCTCCACAGTGAATGCAAGAGAGACGACTTTTATCTTCCTCCCCTCTCTGTTCGGTGGTCGTGTTTCTGAATGGGATGTGTGGTCTAGGGTTGTTCCGGTTGATGGCCGCGAGACCAGTTCCGATGCACCTCATCTAGGGCATAGAGATATTGATATGTTCTGTGTCTCTGGGTTCGCTTGTACTTCTCGATTGATTTTGGATGAGTTATGTCGTTCGGATCTCTGGAGTCTTTGGAGATCCATAGGTCTTGAAATTTTTGCCTGAGTGCTTCGAGCGTCATGCTCCCTTGCTTCATTCTGCTGGCTTGTCGGTGCAGATCGAACACCTGGAGCGGGTCTCCTCCACTAGCGTATGTAATGGCTAGGCCTTCCCATAGGGCCTTGGTTGTCTCGTATTGTGAGACTTCATTCACGAGTTCTATCTCGATGTTATTGATTATCCAATTGAAACAACAGTGATCTCTTTGTTGTCATTTGTAATAATCGGGATCGGTTGTGGACAAGGGGTCCGAACCTCCAGAAATGTGAGACGTCAGACCCTTCCCTCCTATGGCTCGGTTCATGAGTTTCACTTTCGCCCAAAGGGGATTATGTTCCCCTTTAGGTTTGGCTTTGAGGTGGATTTCATCAAGGGATTCAAGTTGATTTTGGGTAGTTTTTGAGGTATTAGGTTTGGCTGATGAATTGATTTGTTTCACGAAATCAGCAAATTGAGTTGCCATTTTGATGGGGATACTGATGGAGGTTTGAGTAGTATTTGTGGTGGTTTCCGAGTCAGATTCTGACATTGCAAAAAGGGCCGAGAAAGGTATATGGGACGGTGATGAACTCTTTGCTGAGACCCCCACCTCTATATCATGCTCTGAAACCATCTTGATGATGGTTATCAAGAGAAGCTAGGTTTAGGTGGCTAGGCATATTGAAGCTAAAGGAATAGAAAGGATGTTATATTATTTTCTGATGTATTAGAATGATTTACAGCTCCTCTATATATAGGGAGAGATATTCTGTGTACATATGGAAACAAGATCATTCCTATTTTAAGAAATATCAACTAATCAATTACTGCTTCAATCATTGCTCCTCTGATTTGGGTGATTTATTTGTTTCCTTTCATTGTTTGACAGGTTCCGTCCCAACCATCCATGAGTTCGTTATGGAGTGGAGAAACTCAACTGGGACAGCTGAAACAGATGATCATTGACCCATGATGCACCAACTTCTATTAGGATCATAATAAAATATAATATGGAATCATGTTACAGTACAAGTTTGTTGATGTTACTTTACCTGCTTTGGGTTGGGGAACTGGTGCATAGTGTTGAGATGGAGGGCCTTGTGGTTTGTGGTAAGGACTGGAAGAGAGAGTGTGCAGTCTTGTGAAAACTCCAACAAGAGGGGCAGTTCCAGACAATGTAGGCTCAGTCTGTTTGTAAACAGATCTATCATCTGTGAACTCATCATTGGCATTAGGGCCTCCCACAAGGGCTCCATGGATGACATTAGGGTTGGTCTCGTTGCGCTTGTACCAAGTCTTGAACCCCTCCACACATCCAACAGATGCGTGAAGGAGAGAGACAGGAGCAATGGAGGCGCTCCTATGGTGGACATGGACTGGATAGCTCTGTCCATAGCCCACCAAGTAGCTCAAGGACTTGGGGTTCTTGCCAAGAATGTAGTCAGCCTGCATTTGCAATTTTAGGGTTAAGACAAGACAACCACCAATGTTAGAAAACAGGGAAGTGGGAAAAACAGTAGTACTTGTGATTTGGCGAAGTTGAGGATTTGTTGAGGCTGGATTAGGCCATCTGGGCATTGCACGGACTTCTTGGCTTTGGTGAGGTAGTCAGAGTAGACGGTGAGGAGGAAAGAAGCCGAGGAAGAGTACTGCAAGTTGTTCCACTCACGTACATAGATAAGGCCACCTAATTAGCAACAATAACCAATCAGTCAAAAAATGCAGCAATCTTGGAAATGGATTACATATATAGAAGAATGTGGGCTAACCAGGAGTCAACTTCACGTTGTATCCATCGTTCTTTTGCATGCACGCACAGGTGAAGTAGTCGGCTTTCGCCTGATACTTCTGCAGCGTGGAGGCATAGCTTCCAGCACGACCTTCCAGAAGCATCTGAGGTGGATATCATAATAGTTGAATAAGTACATTGTTTGTGTTCATGTGTTTGATGATCTTGGTTTACCTTTGTGAGAAGGATTTGAACTCCAGCGTACTTGTTGTCCCACGAGAATTCTTTGACAGCCCAGCCGGTTCCTCCAAAGGCGGCGCAGTTGTCAACAACATATTTCAAGTAATATTCATCGTTTGTAGCTCTGTGTAGCCATGTTGCACCCCATAACAGTTCATCCTAAGAGATAGAATGTGATTAACTAATATTTTTAGAAAATAAATGAAATACTATGTAAAAGAAATGGAATAAAAAAACTCACATAGAAACCAGATGATGTATAGAATTGCTTGGAGTTTCCAATTGAATCACTAAACAAGCCTCTGAATTTGTCTGCAAATGAGAAAATCTAGAGAGAAAAAAAGAAACTCACTTGTCAAATATTGTATATTTGAGTGTAGAAATTGAATTAGTACTAACTAACCTGTTTTGCATGTACTAAAAGAAGATTAGAATATGCAGAATCATAAGGCTTGAAAGCCAGAGAGGTGGCAGCCAAGGCGGCCGCAGTTTCTCCTGCTAGGTCGGACCCAGGATGCTCAGCGTCCAGCTTGTATGCGGTCCGGGACGTCGTCATGTCCTCCGCCCGTTGCCAGCAATAGTGATCCGACACTCCATCTCCAACCTAATTAATCACATTAGTTTCACCATGGTCACAATTAATTAACATTTTAGTATGTGTGTTAACATTAGTTTCACCATTGTTGACCTAGTATGTGTGTTTATTGCATGGCATATATACCTGTCCCCATAGCACATTTTGTTGAGGGTGGCATCTGATGAAATAATCAGTTCCCCATTTGATAGCCTCCAAAACATGTCCCATTTGATTTAATTTAATGAAATCTTCCTTAAAATCAATAGCTGCCCATGACAACATTGTCACACTAAACGCCATTGGTAGACCAAATTTTACGTGGTCTCCTGCATCATAGTATCCTCCCAGCAAATTCACCTAAAATTAAAAATATAAGTTAGGTGCACATTGATTCATATGAAATAATATATAAACCTATGAAATTAATTAATGCAGGTGAATATTAGTTATTACCCCTTGCGAATAACCATCGCCAAGGCCGGAATTACCGCGCCATTTTACGCGTTGGGTTGGAGGTAATTTACCGGATCGTTGCGCCTCCAAGAAGAGCAAGGTTTTATCGAGGGCGGCGCTGTAGTCGATGGACTCGACTGCAGTGGCGCCCGTGGCAACGAGGCCGAGTAAGAGGACTAAAATGGCGTGTGTGGTTGCTGCCATTTCTTGGTTTTGGGTTTAGAAGATGTGATCATATTTTTGTATGTCACGTTTATTTGTATAATTTTGGAGGAGGGTAGGTAGGGTGACTATGTATAGATGTTTTATGAGGAATATGAATGAGTGGGAGGAGAGCATAGGATAGTGGCCTCCACATTCTTGTATATTAATGCAATTAAAGATTTAGCTTTCCACGTTGGGTTTTTAAATGATATTAAATATTAATTCAATGAAATTTTATGTTGTATGGTTCTGAGGGGACAGGAGAATAATCTTTGATTTGGACTATAGATAGAATGATTATTATTGTGATCAAACTCTATGGTCCTATATAGTAGTAAGTACTATATAATATAATGATTATTATTGTGATCAAACTCTATGGTCCTATATAGTAGTAAGTACTATATAATACTACATCCTTGTATCACAACTCTATTTAAATTTCGAAAGAATATTCAATTTTGATTTATCGTGTTACAATGACAGACTCCACTGCTGGTCCGTGAATACCTCCGAGAACTTCCTAAAATCAGTCGTCAACCCAGTGCTACACTGGCTCCGACCCCACACTATGGCTGCTTTGTCTCAATGGTAGAGAAATGAGGAAGAGAAATAGAAGAAAACATATTAGGGGATTGATGAAATAGTTTCACCGGAGAGAAAAAGCTTCATGAGAAAATTGAAAAGAAGAAAAATTGCATGAGTTTGGAAAAGACGATAACGGAGAAGAAGCGGCGCAGAGCTGTAATTTGTTTTAGTAAACCTAGGAATTTTATTTAATGAGTGTAGCATTATTTTATTTCTTTTTTTTTAAGTGTAAACGTAAATACTAATAGTAGTATCATGATTTAATATGTTTTATTAATAGTCCAAGTAAATTCTAAATGTGTATATATTTAAAACAATTGTTATTAGTATGATTCATAAATTTGATTTGATTTGACTCTTATTTTTATTTACAATTAAATAACAATAATATTTGTAAAATTACAAATAAATGTGTTTTTTTTTTTTTTCATATTTTTAAAAATATGGATACTGGCATTAATAAATTATTGTGCTTAACAAAAAAAATGCAATATTTAACTTTTATTAATATATATTAATTATGTAAATATTATATTATGTTATTATTAATTATTTTTCGACCCATGAGTTTAATTTTCTGGATCTGTCATTAATATCATCGCCCACGTATCAATTCAGATCCAATTATCCACACTAAATACGATCTAGCATGAAAATAAAAATAAATACAATACCAAAATGAAACAAAATATAAATCACTCACCGCCTTCTCGCGAATCCCTGGCTCCACATGAAATCCACGCCTTGAGAGTGCCAGCGAATCATTTGATTTCTGTACAAATTGTCATACCAAACCCATCAAATTTTACAGCTTGATTATTTCCACATTTGAACACCACGATTAAAGTGGGGGAGAAAAAACCCAATTGAACCGGAGTGCGGAGAGAGCGGTTTTGTTGAGCAAAAGCGCCATGTTTTTCACTTCTTTTCCTCAAGGGTTCAGATTGAAGAGGCAGTTTGCTGAGATTTGTGCACAGTATATTGATGTGGGAGTTTTCTTCTCTCTATTTGCGAAATAGCCTCAATTGTTTCTGTATTATCACTTTTGACCCTTTTTAATTTGAAGTTGGGCCCGACCCGAATTCAGCGTCGCCCGCGAATCATTTGAATGAAGACGGTGGCGCCACGTAAGCACAAAACAGTTGGTAGCAACAGAAAACTCACAAGCGCACAAATATGGAAATTGAAAGCGCATTTCTCTATACGAAAGCAAGAATAATCGTTGATGGCGTTACGAGGAGCAATCTCTGTTGGAAGACGTTCAAACACCCGCCTCTTCTCCGTCCCTCGTTATTTCCCAACATCACACCATGTCTCTGCTTCAATCCCTTTGCTCAAGCCATCCCCAATTCCCCGCTATAAATTGGGTATGGACATATCATACATGTTTTCGATTTAATATTCTGTGCGGCTTTAATTTTTTGTCGATGTTGTTTTTTGGGTAAAATCTTCAATGATATGTGATAGTATGATTTTTCCTTTCTGATGACCAAGTTTGGAGTGTAAATTTGGAGAGTAGAGTTCGACAATGTTTGAATTTGAATTTTCTTTTCATTTCCAGGAGTGAAATTGTCAATTCGAGCAGTAAATGGATCAGCTATGGATAGTAAGCCTCTGGGATCATCTGAGAATTGGAAGGTTAAGATGCTTTATGATGGGGAGTGTCCTTTATGCATGAGGGAGGTAATCACAAAGTTGAAACGATATTTTTCTTGATCGTTGGATCGAATCATGATATATTATCTGATTTATTAGTGTTTTGAAAAGGAATTTTACCTGGAATCATGTTGTTATCAGGTTAATATGCTGAGAGAGAGGAATGAAGGATACAGAACTATTAAATTCGTGGACATAAGCTCGGATGAGTACAGTCCAGAGGATAATCAAGGCCTTGATTACGAAACTGTACGTTCTCCATCCTTTTTAGTTATTACTATATTGATTGGTTTTGTCAATCTTGCAAAAAGAATCTTTAGAGTTATCTGTTTTTGGCTTCAAGGGCATGAGCCAAGGTTTTCTAAAATGATGAAATGCAATGTTAGTTACAATAGACCTGCTTCTTTTGATTCTGCTGTAGCTAACTTTTTCTGATTTTCCTCCAAATCCAGGTAATGGGACGAATCCACGCAATTCAGTCAGATGGAGCCGTTGTGAAAGATGTTGAGGTTAATATTTATGTGTTTTACTCTTTATAGTTCTAACTCTTAGTTTCATGTCAACTCCATTTCATTGTACATGTTCATGTTAAATCCTCCAATAATGGACTCCTAATACTCTCTGATGGTTGATATCCTGTCTAGTTTACTTGTGGCTTTAAGGTAGTTCACACGTTCCTAGATGTTTTTGAAAATGTTGTCCTGTGTATTGCCAGTCATGTGTGCAGACAAAATTTTATTTCATCAACTTAGAAACTACAAGTTGCAAAACCTCCTCAGAAACGGCATTCCCTCTTCATGACAAGTAGTACTATTAAATTTGATGAGTGTTCATATAACCTTATCAAACACTATTGTGTAGTATATTTTTGTAGCTGATAGATGCATACAAACTTCTCATAGAATAGGTAGGTCCGAAAGTTAATTTTTCTGAATTTAGGTCGAGTTTGTTGAGTTACCTTTCAACTTTCAAACAGCATATAACACAAGAAATTTCACCTATGCAGGCATTCAGAAAACTTTATGAAGCAGTTGGTTTGGGATGGGTTTATGCCATTACAAAATATGAACCTGTAAGTCCATCTTCGACATCTTCAAATAATGTGTTGTTATCCTCTGTCTCTTTCCTCAACTTTCATCTATTGAGTGAACTGATGACAATGTGTGACCCACAGATTGCAAGCATTGCAGATGCTGTTTATGGAGTTTGGGCTAAATATCGTCTTCAAGTCACAGGTGCCTCTCCTGTCTTTCTGGACGCCTTTTCCACATCTCGATCTTCACTGATGTTGATGTCTTACAAATTCATTTGACATTGCACAGGCCGACCACCACTAGAAGAAGTTTTGGAGGCAAGGAGGAAAAAGGTATGCATGTGCTTGCATCCATAAATGATGCATCTTTTCAATCTCGTATATCATTTATTTTTCCATGCTATTTATAGTCGAATAAATGCCGCCACAGCGTGTAGGTCAGGCATACGAGAATTGAAGTGCATCACAAAAATCTGTATGTTTGAAACTACTAAACGACTGGATTTTGTTAACTTATTTTGCAGAAAGAAATGTGTGAAGACAGCAAGGTTTGTAAAATATAGATGCAAAGCATTATGATTCTCAGGCATTGGAATAACAGGGCTGCGTATTCGCTTTTGTATAAGTTAAAAGCTTTACAACATACGGATGTATATACATATAAATTAGTAACTATGTTACATCTTTTTAGTATTAAAAGGTTTCTGTTTATGTTTTTGTTTGATCTTTTTTTTCCATAAAAGTATTCCTCAAAGTGTTTTTCAAGTATATTGTGTAAGAGCATCTCTCTTGAAAGTTTTTGCAATATTCAAGAATCAATGATTTGTGTCAAATTGTGTTCAAAATTATATGTAGAATTTACTCATAGTTGCTCAAATATCATCAATGTAAACAAACAATGCATTGGCAACAAATAGAAGAATAATTCACACACATTTTGCATTGGAATACTAAAATTGGCTTGAATAAAGCATTGAAAGAAAGAATACCCTCATAACCAATCTGTTTTATACCAATAGTAGTAGAAATCTCTTCACCTTCAACCCCCTAAATAAATGAATGTCCATTTTCACCAACAATTATACATAAATGCTTCCATCAAACTTCTCTATAGATAATAACTGCGCGCAACATCTAGTCGGGCAGATCATTTTAACATTCGACAAATGAATGGTCACGACGAACATGTGTATATACCAACAACGGCATGTCATCAAGATATCAACCTAGCACCGGCTCTTCCTAGACACGATTCTTTTCACAAAGAACCGCCATCTCAATACGCACGCCAAAAAGTACCACCCTTTAGGACTTCTATCATTGGGACTCCGTAGAGAACAATCTGGCTCAAAATACTTTAAATGCTCGCTTTGGGAGAATGCCCCGGCCATGGTATCAGTGTCACAGATTGAGGTGTCCATGACCTGATTAGGGAAACCTAGAGGCTGGTCATACCTGATTTCCATTGGGTCGATACCAGGAATAGTCGAAGCTATTGGAAGCTCCAAAGGGATAGAATGACTGCATAAAATCCGGGGAAGAATCTACTAGTTGAGAGTAGGTGGATCTGGTTATGTTCTGAGAAGTTGTTGAATCTTGCTGGTAACTACCCTCAGAGAGCAAGTTCGGGGAAGGTTCAGCATTGGATACGCATAGCGAGGAGGTAGGCATATTAAGGGCCGATTCGTCTATGACCACAATTTTCTCATGAAATCTAAATGCGGAGGTGACCAATCTGAACTTACGACTTCTTGTCCAGCTTGAATTATCCGTAAATGAAATATCACCCACGGATCCCATGCCATTGTTAAGGGTCAAGATCACATCTCTGGTTAAAAGAGGCTTTTTGCCTTCCCGCACTCTCACTATATTATTTGCGAATTCGTCGAGGGTCCAATTATCTCCCTCGTCACCATCAAAATCTCCTTCAAGTACTACTATTTCCACCTTTGCAGAGGACCAAGCAACATTAGAAACAACTTCCCCAGTATGAACGTCAACTATAACAACTTCCACACTTGTGCCAGAGTTTCCCTCGATACGAGTGTTGGGGTTTGGTGCCCCTTGCACAGCGGAAGACTTGTACAAAACAAATAAATCAGACGTGAGATCTATTTGACCGATTATGCGATTAATCAATTCACATGTTAAACAGATAATTGCATGCTAGAATGCAAATAATTCATGCTCAAAGAAAGTAAATCCTAAAACATGAATATGGTTTAGGGTTACCGATTTTGATTCTCGAAAGAATCGTCGATCGCTCGCGCCTTCTCCACGTGATGATCTTCAATACTAGACCACGGATCTTCTCTCTGGTTCCCGAACTGTATCTCGATATCAGGGTGGGCTGATCTTATCAAAATACTAGGACTCGAATAAAGAAGACAGAAGAAATCCTTTTGGGAAAAGGAGTTGAAATCGAAATCTCCTTCAGCTGGGGGGGCCGAAAATTTCAAAAATTTCAAGTATGAAAATTGTGATCATTCCGTCTTCTTTATTCTCCTATTTATATTAAGTTCCTTATGGGCCCAGACAGGGATCTATGAAAGGTTTTGGATATGGGCTCGCCCAATTAGCTTTTTACTAATTAAATTGAACCCACAATTTAATACAAGCTTATATTGGAATATTACGAGCAGCCACTACAGAAGTAATATTGAACTCTCCCCATCCAAATCCGAAATTATAAGTAATCCGGGTTTCCACTTTTATTATTTATTTCCCGCGCTTAAGATATAAATGTCCATTAATTAATTAATGTCTGCTATGGACTTAATTAATTAATATCTTATTAATTCTAAGAGTGGACTTAGCAAGAAACACTTATTTATTATTCATAGAGTAATAAAACTCCAACTGGCCAGTTTTCCGAATAATAAAATCTTGTTCGAGCTCCTCTTGAGGACATTATCAAACGAGACTCACCTCGTGCACGTTTCAACATAATAGCAATCCTAGCACCGCTAGATATTAATCACCACTACCCAATATATCAGGATTATTGGGTTGCAAAAAACCCGCACCATGTGATAAGTCAAAGTAGTGCATAATCAATACCGTATGCTCAATGCTAACATATGTAGATTAAGAAATAACATTTTATCAAGACCTAGTCTTTCAGTAGATAGCATAAAGACACGTCTTGTTGTTAGATCCGTTCAGTGCTATACCATACCAATGTCAAAATTATTTCAGTAAGGCTTAGAAATATGCGGATGACATTGCAACCTTTCACGATAGGTAGCCAAAGCCTATCTAGGTTGTGAAATTCTTCTTTTTCTTTTGCAAAGCATTGCATAGATCCGACCGTGTTACCTTAAAGTGGACGACGCCCACAACCGGTCTACTAAGCAAAAGACTTAGACTTTGTTTACTTCTTATGCATTTAAATGTTTGTAAAACATCTTATAAATGCACAAGCAAACACAATGTAATAATAATAGTGATTCTATTCGTGCGAGACTGCTCGAATAATACTGAATCGGGTTAAAAGTGGATTGTAGAGTTTTACGTATACAAGCAAGATTCTATTCGCGCGAAACTTGCTCGAAACATGCTTTTCAGTATACCAAACCTAACAACGAGTCCCAGTGAAAACGGGAAGAGATATAGCATTCAAAATTTTTAACTGTAACTGTAACTGTATACTCTTTGGATTAGATGAGCATGGCTCTTTCCCAGAACTCCTGCAAATTTGATCCAAAATGCATGATGGTGTATGAATAGTGCGAAAATTCCTGATTAATAAAACTGTCTCTTTGAACCAAGGACTGATGGCATACCGTTTGGCGGAAACTATATACTTCCTTAATGCTGAGTCCACCTCCTCCTTGACTTGAGAGCTCGAGTCGAAACAAACTAAATATTAGTAAACGTCTTCCTTCATCAATCAGAACCTGTACCTTGAAAAGGAAGTACTAGATAGCCTACACATATTAGAAGTAATTGAGCACACAATTTTAAGTAGTTAATGATATTAATACAGGCATCTAATTGATGGAATTAGGAAAAGGTGTGCAACAAACAAGATAACATAATTTCAGACACTAAAACAAATTAGATGCAAGCAGATAATCAATTTTCTTGAGTGTTAAATAATATCTCGTTGTTTTCTGAAATATATGGGGAAAAATATAGGCTTTTGCCACCACGAATTTAATGACGAGTACGTGGTAACGATATCGACTGACCAAGTTATATATGCTCCAAATAAATGGAATGAAAAACTAAAATACAAGAAATGGTCAAAACAATGTTAATCACAGATATATGTAATGCAAACATTTCAATTATACTTACAACTCGACGAATCAGAGGCTCCAGCAGTGGGTTCATGAGATTTTGCATTCTTATCAAGTTGATCACTTCCAGCACTACACTATGAGAAGTAGCAAAAAAAGGAGAATCGGCAAACTGAATATCCTATTACTATCGATACTACCAAGATGCAGATCAATGAACTTTGTCTTAGGGAATCCAACAGTCCAACTTACCCCCTTCAAACACCATGAGTTAACACAAGCATGCAAATGCACATCTTAAAGCTCATTTTACCCTTCTTCTTAGATGAGCCAATTCTTAAAAACTAGACTACTATTAAGTTACAAAAATTGATTCCTCAATTAAATCTCCAAAACTCCAAGACAGAGTTGATCACCTCAACATACAAATGACTTACACATAACCCTCAAATAGAAATCAACAGTCATGAGACTCCCATTACTAATTTTCCATAGCATAAAAAAATTCAAGAAATGGATCATGTGCCTAAAATCATCAAAAAATTTCCCGAGCCCTCCAACTACCTTCTAAAGGAATGAGATTTCCTCAAACGCTTCTCATCAATGGAACCACCTTCTTCCCGTCCGTGGCGCTTATGAGACACGTCGACAACTTCACCACCCACAAACCACGGCCTCTGACGCTTTAGAATTGCAAAAGCTGGTAAATATTGGGTACTGTATAAAACTATAAATACGTGAATATCTGCAAATAAAATAATCACGGGTGCCTGAGTGAGAGAATCGGAAGCAAATTTGCTTGTTGGGGGAACCAAAACACCAAACATCCGGTGGTCCTACGGAGAATTAAATTAATATTTTTGGAAAAACAATACAACTGTTACTAACAAAAATAAATCACTCCGGCTCATAGTAGTAGTTTTCTCGTATGCATCAATAAACAATAATGATCATTACTGTGATTATTAATTTACGTCTCCACTTTCTGCCGCATGAAACTCAATTGCGATATAAGAGCATCTCCAATGATCG
>NC_062966.1:20476555-20505542 GCF_023119035.1 Salvia hispanica
CTAAATGCGGAGGTGACCAACTGATGAGCATCTGCCTGAACTCAACACAAAATGCAATTACAGTGTAATCAGTAATTGATCCTATCAAGATATTATACATCAATACTATAAAGGTAAATAAATAGCATACGACAACCTTTTCATCATCGGACAACTTATCAGAAGCCACATACTGGCCATCGGAGAATATCCCGACCACTTGTCCAACTACATTAAAAACAACACCATTCTGTCCTGGAGGTGCGGGGGTGTACATGTACAACTTTTTGTCCAGTACACATGTCTGAGCATGCTCCATAGTCACTTCCCACTTCTTAGTGGACATGCCATTCCCGAGGATCTGCAGGAATTTCAACAACATTTACTATTACTTGCTATGGATCTTAATGTAACTGTATATTAAACATATCTCGTGATTATGAATACAGGATGATTTTGATAGTATCATTACGTTTCGAAGCCTTGTGGGGTCTAAGGAGAGCAAGAGCAGGAAATCATGCACGGTCCTAATTCCTTCCTTGCTCAGGCGTTTGTGAAATGCTCCGTCTTTTCCAATTTTCTCCAGCCGCCAAACTTCATCAGTCAGGGATGGAGGATGGTGCTTTTTGTACACTTGAAAGGCGAAATACAAAATGGAAAAAAGGTCAACCAACATGGCCCCAATATTCACTCTACTGTTGCACATTATAGACATCTACATATATAACTCTTATGTTTCCACTTTCATCCGCCTTAACAAATGTATAACAATGACAATAAGAGAGATGAGAAAATAAAGGGAGTGAACTCACATTCTCCACGATGATCCCTGACAACAAAGGGATCTGTTCTGGCCTCTCTTATTCTGAGACCACCAGCATCATCTAGCAATCTAGCCCCCAATCTGAACTTACGACTTCTTGTCCAGCTTGAATTATCCGTAAATGAAATATCACCAACAGATCCCATACCATTGTTAAGGGTCAAGATCACATCTCCGATTAAAAGAGGCTTTTTGCCTTCCCGCTCTCTCACTATATTATTTGCGAACTCATCGAGGGTCCAATTATCTCCCTCGTCACCATCAAAATCTCCTTCAAGTACTACCATTTCCACCTTTGCAGATGACCAAGCACCATTAGAAACAACTTCTCCTGTATGAGCGTCAACTAAAGCAACTTCCACACTTGTGCCAGAGTCTCCCTCGATACGAGTCCCAGTGAAAACGGGAAGAGATATAGCATTCAAAAATTTTAACTGTAATTGCAACTGTATACTCTTTGGATCAGAAAAGCATGGCTCTTTCCCAGAATTCCTGCAAATTTGATCGAAAAGGCACGATGGAGTAAGAATAGTGCGAAAATTCCTGATTAATAAAGTTGTCTCTTTGAACCAAGGACTGATGGCATACCGTTTGGCGGAAACTATATACTTCCTTAATGCTGAGTCCACCTCCTCCTTGACCTGAGAGCTCGAGTCGAAACAAACTAAATATTAATAAACGTCTTCCTTCATCAATCAGAAACTTGTGCCTGGAAAAGGAAATACTAGATAGCCTACACATATTAGAAGTAATTAAGCACACAATTTTAAGTAGTTAATGATATTAATAAAGACATTTAATTGATGGAATCAGGAAAAAGGCATGCAACAAACAAGATAACATAATTTCTAACACTAAAACAAATTAGATGCAAGCAGGTAAATCAATTTTCTGAGTGTTAAACAATACAGTATCTCGTTGTTTTCCGAAATATATGGAGTAAAATATAGGCTTCTGCCACCACGAATTTAATGACGAGTTACGTGGTAACGATTACTCTCCTGAACCAACTTACACACTAAAGAAATCAACTGACCAAGTTATATATGCTTCCAATAAATGGAATGAAAAACTAAAATACAAGAAATGGGCAAAAAATGTAAATCACGGATATATGTAAAGCAAGAATTTCAATTATACTTACAACTCGACGAATCAGAGGCTCCAGAATTGGGTTCATGAGATTTTGCATTCTTATCAAGTTGATCACTTCCAGCACTACACTATGAGAAGTAGCAAAAAAGGAGAATCAGCAAACTGAATATTCTAGTACTATCGGAACTCAGACGAACCAAGATGCAGATCAATGAACTTGGCCTTAGGGAATCCAACAGTCCATCTCAAAGCTCATTTTACCCTTCTCCTTAGATGAACCAATTCCTAAAAACTATACTACTATTAAGTTACAAAAATTGATTCCTCAATTAAATCTCCAAAACTCCAAGACAGAGTTGATCACCTCTACATACTAATGACTAACACATAACCCTAAAATAGAAATCAACAGTCATGAAACTCCCATCACTAATTTTCCATAGCATAATAATCAAGAAACGGATATGTGCCAAAAATCCTCAAATTTTTTCTTGAGCCATCCAACTTACCTTCTAAAGGAATGAGATTTCCTCAAACGCTTCTCATCGATGGAACCACCTTCTTCCCTTCCGTGGCGCTTATGAGACATGTCGACAGCTTCACCACCCACAAACCACAGCCTCTGGCGCTTTAAAATTGCAAAAGCTAGTAAATATTGGGTCCTGTATAAAACTATAAATGCGTTAATATCAATCACGGATGCTTGAGTGAGAGAATCGGAAGCAAATTTGCTTATTGGGGGAACAATGCATACATCCCATGTTTGTGCGCTCAAATTATTCTTATTCTTTCCTATAACAAAATCTAAAATTCTCACATTTTATTTACATACTCAAAATCTACATGAATTAATCCTATTAAACAAGATTTATTATGCTTCACTGTTTTTCTGTACTCACACGGCCAGTCACAAAAAGCCCACTATCTAAAAACAACCTTCACACTTACATTTATTTGGCCCAATCCTAAGTTTAAGAAATAAAACAAATGGCCCAAATATTACAACCAAGAGTAAAGAACCAACTAAAAATATTCCCTCATCACCAAACACGGATATCAACCTCCATCATCATCTCTCTTTCTCTCTCTTGCAGCTCACCCGCCATTGTCTCACGATTTCTCCCCCAAAATCAGTGATTATACACCCAAATTGTAAAGCCTCATCCTCTCTCCTTTCTACCTCACCTCGGCACCTTTTTCTCTCAGCTTCTCCTCACAAAGTCGGGCTTCTCTCTCTGAACGCTCCTATACCAGCAGCCGCTGCCACCGCCTCGGTCCACCGTCGTCGCCTCGGAAACTCCAGCAGCCGACGCCGAACAGCCGCTGTCCTCTCTCTTCTCACGCCGGTAAGTAATTCCCCTTCTTCCCCAGATTAAAATTCATTCGGTTTCGAGTTTGCTTTTAAAGAATTTGGAGTTGATTCGGTTTCAAACATACTTTTTCAGTATAAAGATTGAAGCTTTGACTATTGATGTGTTACTCAAAAAGATTTCAGCCGTGCTTTACTAAATTCATGAGTGAACTATTGAATTTGTGGGAATATGCCATGGAAAAAGACATGAAGGAAAATCAGAATTTAGAGGACTATACCTTCCGGAGGAAGCAAAACTTGCAGAAGCAAAGGATATTGAAAATCTCAGTCTCTCGGTTCAAGCTTTGCAGAAACGATGAGAAACCGCACTGGGACGGCGTTAAAATTTGCTGAGAATTGTGGGAAGAGATATATAATAAATTCTGCGGAGATTTGGTTTGATGGAGAGATTTTAGAGAGTGGAGATACGGAGAAACGGTTTGGTGATGGAGTTGGGAGAAATATATTTGACCAACTGCAAATTTGGAATAAATAATTGGTTTTTGCGCTCCTCAAAAGAATAATTATTTCGGCTCAAAAATTATACTCCCTCCGTCCCCGGCTAAAATGACACATTGCTTAGCCGGCACGAGATTTTAGGAGTTATTGGTTAAAATGTTTAATTGGAGAGAGAGAGAAGGTGAGTGTAGGTATTAAAGTAGAGAGATGAAGATAGATGGATATTTTAATAGGAGTGAGAAAAAGTGGTTGAGTGTATTTATTGGAGAGAGAAAGTTACCAAAAAAGGAAATGTGTCATCTTAGTTGGGACAAACTAAAAAGGAAAACGCGTCATCTTAAGCGGGGCGGAGGGAGTAATTCTTCTCTCGACAAAAGGAATAAAGATAAAAATTTTCGGGTGCACAAGCAACGTCCTTTTAAGAATAAATAAAAAGATAAAAAAATTCGGGGTGTTACAATTAAATTAATATTTTAGTAATAACAATACAATAAAAAACAATACCGATACTATCACAATAGAAGCATCATCGGCATATTACTACTGGTGAGTTAATTGGTTTGGAATTTGGATGTTTTTTTTTTGTTTTTTTTAATTTGAGGGGATGGAAGGGTGGGAATGAATCCAAGAAAGACCAGTAAATTGAACAAAAAAGATTTGATTTTTAGGGATCAGTACAAATTTGAAAATGAGATTTCGAATTAGGTTTAGCAGAGTGATTATAGCTTCATTTTCATGGAGTTTGATGGATTAATGAAGGTGGAGAGCTCGAGTAACCAAAGCGTGTGGAACCCACTTTTTAGTCAGCATGAGAGCTTACGTATTCCAATGGAATATCAGAATATATGTATTTTAGTATGTATAGTCTATTTATTATCCAATTTATATTCTCTAAGAACAAAATTTTATGTTAAGTTATAATATGAAAGATTTTTATTTTATTTTTGGAGAGCAAGATTCTATTGGGGAGGATCCTCTGCTGTGATAAATAACACAGCAGAAGATGTTGTGCATAATATAATGAATGAAACGCAGGCTCACGCATACTTTTATTTTGGTGGTGGTAATTTGGATTAGTTTTACTTCAAGTAACTAAGGGAAAAAGGAATAAAACAAAAATATGCGTGAACCTGCATTTCATTCATTATATTATGCGTTTTATGCACAACATCCTCTGCTGTATTATTTATCACAGCAGAGGATCCTCCCCAATATAATAGTATGATTTAAAATTTAAATAAATTGATATATTAAGGGGAAGGGTCGAGTTGTAAAATTGTGTCTATATAACGGATTCACTTTTGTACAAACACTAAAATAGCGAAGTATTTTTTGGAGACGTGAAATATAAAACACACCAAAAGAATTACGTAAAATACAAATAGATGTGCCTAAAGAAATTAATTTTCCCCTAAACCTGATTGCTCATGCAAAATAAATAAATAAATAGTGAGTGACTACGATTTTTCATATGTATATTCTATAATCTATATATCCGTGTATAATACGTGTTCAAATAATGATGGTAAATAGTCTGTATATGATTGATGTGTAACATGCCTAATTATTAATAATGGTATATAATTGTGTGATCTTTTGATAGACCTGTCTAATTGTACGTGTTCAAATAATGCTGGTAAAGAGTTTATCATATAGTATGATTGATTTGTAACATGCCTAATAATGAATAATTGTATCTAATAGTACTTAATTAGTAGGGATGTCAATTCAACCCGAAACCCGTGGGCCAGCCCGAACAACCCGATAAAATGAGCGGGTTAGGGTTTTAATTTTATTACCCGAATACAAAACGGGCTAAACGGGTTGGCCTGACTGGGTTGGCAGGTTAAACGGGTTGGCCCGAACGGGTTGCGGGTCGGCCCGATGAGTTGCAACTTATTATTAAAAATTATTAAATTTTAGGAGTTTTTTTTTATATATATTTTTGAGTCCTCAATCTTTCTACATAATCATTAGTCTTATTCAATCTTCATTCTATATTTTTCCACTTGATCCCACAATATCAGCTTTCAAGTTCCACCTCAACTCATTATTCCACCGTCCCATCATCTGTCACTAGTGTCTTACCACCATCAAAATAATGCCAAAATAATGACACGAATACAAGCTTTAATTTATGTTGTAGTTGATCGAGATGAAATGCTTCTTTCCAAGTATTATTGTAGAATACTATGAAAATATGAAGATTTAATATGGTTCTAACTAAAAAGAAAAAAGTATCTAAAATTTAAAAACATTTATAGAAGAAAATTTCGATAAAAGAAATTATTTTCGAAAGCTTTTAGGCCCGAATAGCCCGATGGGTTAGCCCAAAATCCGGCGGCTTATGGTTAGGGTTGAAAATTTATAACTCGAAAAATCCATAACCCGAATAGCCCGTATCAAATAGCCCGGCAACCCCAATAGATTGGCCCGAACCCGAACTAGTTAGCCCAATTGACATCTCTAATAATTAGTACTATGATGTTTTAATAGACGTGACTAATTATTAGTATTATACTAATAATCATACAATATTATAGCGTTATCGTATATCCGAAAACACACAACCTACCTATTAAGTTAGGCAAATAAATTACGTTTTACCTAACTCAAATTGATAATAAAGACATAAATGCGGTGATTAGAAGCATGATTAATTTCAGTACTACTTTATAATTATTGCTCTATTTATCTTCAATTAATGATATTAAATGAGTTAATTAGTAGTATCATTAATTGGGTAGTAAAACTTTTTGGTTACTCATCAAATATCAGTTGTCAAATATCTGCTGGATACATACAACTTATTATACTACTATAATTATGAGAATTTAGGCCATCCGCAACGCTGTCTCTTATCCGTCTCTTAACCGTCTCATCTTTTAATTATTCATGGGCTCCACTGTATTTTTCAGCTCATCTCTTAACTAAGAGACAGCACCTGCATCCCTCCATCTCTTAATCATCTCTTAACCATCTCTTAACTATTCATTCAATTTCATTTTTTATTTTTAATTCCAACAAATTCAATTAATAAAAAACACACTTCATTAAATAAAATAAAATTACAATTTAAATACCTAAAAAAATAAAAAAAATACATAATTTCAACAATTTGAGAGAAAAGAATAGATGAGTGTAGTGAACGGAAGAGAAATGAGAGTAGTGTTTGTGTGTAAAATGGTGAATGGAGTATGGAGTATATTTATAAAATAATAAAAGAAATTTTTTTAAAAAAAAAATTTGACCGTTTGAGGCCAACGGTCATTTGACCGTTTAAAATATATATATTTTTTTATTAAATTCAAATTTTTCGAATTTATAAAAAAAAAATATTACGTCGAAACACCGACGCCCACTCGCGGGCCGGCGAGTGGGCATCACGCCACCCTCCAGCGCGCGCCACGTGGGGCGCGCGTCGTCTCGCCGGCACGCATCGCGCGAAGAGATGTCGTGTCTCGTCGAGACGAGACGAGTGTTGCAACGCTGTCTCGTCTCGTCGAGACGAGACCGAGAAAGTGATGCGAATGCCCTTATTTGTATTTACTATTTTGTGTGTTGTTTGAATTTGCGTTAGGAATAGGACTGCACTATGTATATTTGAATCAATTTGATATTACTACTTCGTTTTTAACCCTCAAACCTTATTGTACTGGGATTTGAATAGACTGGACGAGGTCTGCATGTGCAAAAACATTATTCTTATCCGAAATAAATAAAGTACTATAGTGTCACAATTATATAAATGTACATTCCAAAAAATTCGGATATGATCGGTCTATATATAATAATGGAGTGGCTTGGGCCATTACTCTGATTCAAATATTACATAGAGGAATAGAGATCTTATTTTTTTTAATTATTTATTTACGTTAGATATAAAAATTATTTTATTCTTTAAATTAATTTGTTTCCAATTGAGATATATACTAAAAAAAAATACTTATATAGACCGAAACAAAAATGCAAAAACAGTTACGATTACGTAATATTCAATTTTCATATTTCCTATATTAGACAAATACTCTCTCCGTCCCGCTTTAGCAGTCCCATTGTCTGCCCTCTTTTTGTAAAAATGATAAAAAATAGTTAAAGTGGAGAAATGGTAAAGTAAGAGAGACAATAATGTAGATAAGACTCTTCTCTATATTATTCTCTCTCTTAATTTACCATTTCTCCTCTTTAACTATTTTTTATTATTTTTACAAAAAGATGGCAAAAAAGTCAATGAGACTGCTAAAGCGGGACGGAGGGAGTACTACAAAGCACGATGTGTTATATGTATGCCATCAACTATTAAAATCTTATCTATAAATTTCCTCCATAAGATTATTGATATTTCCACCCCAAAATAATATAAATTAAAATAATAGACCATGTCAAAACTAGACCCGTCCTCGGCCGGAGGAAGAACATTTCTTATTAATATGAAAAACAATTCTTATTAATTTACTATTAAAAACAATTCTTAAGCTGTAAGATTGTATCGCCTTTATTAGTCAAATTTGTGAATATTGAAAATTATTTGTGTTACGAATTTCCAAAATTAGTGTCTAACGTCGAGATTGGTAAGCGATGTCAGTCTATCCCCACTGTGGAGATGTAACAACGACATTTTGATTAAATATTTTCCAATAATTTCTTTTTAATTTTATTTCTGAGCACCAAAATCATCATGTATATATAGTTCTTACCGTCATCACAACACAGTGTATTGCTCCGAATAATTTAGAATTTAAATTTTAAATTACTGATCCTAATCAAAACTGCAATCAAATCCCTAGTTAACTAACTAACTCTTAATTAATTGTTAATTGCAGTCGCTTCCCCACCATCGTTTTGTTCCAAAAAATAATGTCGTGAGGGAAAAAAACATCATTTTAATCTAAAAAGTTTATAAATATAACAAATTTTTATGACCTGAAAGGCTGAAACACACTGACACTCATTCATTAGTGATTATGACCTGAATCAGCTTCTTTCTAAACTGACACTCACTAATTAAGTCTTGGTGGTTACTACAACCCATTAGAATCTGGGCAAGGATCCTCTGCTGTGATAAATAAGGAGGCTCACACGTACTTTTGCTTTATACCTTTTTTCCTTAATTACTTGAAGTAAAACTAATCCAAATTACCACCCCCACCCGCCTGCTACTTTCTCACAAATAATATATAAATATAACTTCGGCCACTCTCTACCATATACAGATATACTAATATGTAAATATTTTTATATAAATGTTGGTCTAAGGAGTTTACTTTGTTAATGCTTATTACTCCTACTAAAAAGTTTGTATTATAAATACATTTATATAAAAGTTGTGTAATATTATTTTGTCACTATTACTTAAATGAATTTACATTATTGATATTTATAGTAATAGATGTATTTGTTATACAACTAAGTATTGTTGAATATAAAAATATATTATCATAAAAATATTATTCCAAGTGCTAGGAATTTTATTCAGCATAAAAATCAGTAATGAATATTTATTATGTACTAAAAATTTATAAGTTAAGTTGATTTATAGAAATTAAGATATGATTATTTTATATCAAAATATTTAAAGGTTCAAATTACTAGATTATTGTGAAAGAATTTGACAAAATACCTACTCCATTATTTTATCTCCCTTAAAATATTATACTCTTATTATAGTATATACAGAACGCGAGAGTAAATTAACATAAAATAACAAATTTGTAATTCATACACCTGAATGCTGAATTTCATACACAATGAATAGGCTATTTATTTTTATATAAATTTTTAATACCCCGTACTGTTTATATGTGAGAGAGAAGGTGGATAAGGACCCCAAAATCCATTAACACTCATCTCACTAAATTTTTCCTCCATCTCTGTACTTTTCTTATCTCCCTCTTACTTTAACAATTATACATTAATATCCATGTCATTCACAATCTTGTCTATTTTTTGTGGACGGAGGAATATCACGTAATCATATTCATATATATGATCCTTTTAAATAGTACCGAATAATCCATTTTAAAGCATGTCATGTTCTCTTTCATGATCTGTGTGCATCAGGTGATGGGTCATTGCCTCGTTGGGCGCACGTCGCGAACACTGGACCGCTCTAATTCAATTCTAGAGTTGAATATATATATGGTGAATTGTTCCTCAAACTCGAGCTATTCAAACGTAGATGATTCGTCCCAAAATCGGATATAAGGTTTCATGTCATGGACTCATATCTTGAAATAGTTTATACTCTTATATTCATTGATATTGATTTCAATAAGAGCGATGAGGCAATATCTATACTATCAACTACGTACACGTTTGTTTAAGAATTTAAATCTCATATTTGTTGAAAGAAATCGAAATTCAGTTTCCTACGTCTTAATTACTCTTTAGATATACTTATATGATATTGATATCTACCCTAAAAATGGTTTATTATAAATGAGTTATTTGGTGAAAATTACACGAATAACTAGGTGAATTTTAAATTCCTGCACTAATCCCGGCTATTTTATTTCTGCATGATGTAAAATTCCTTATTATTCGTGATTTACTGTGAGAAATTTAAAACAAAAAACAATGCAATGGAAAATAGCAAATAATTGTCTCCAAAGTGACAAAAGCATTGTAGTTTCTACGAAGCTTCCTCTTCGATTTTCGTTTATCTATTTTGTTTTTTTGGTGATCTTGCTTGACACTGACAATCGGAATGTAGCTTGTGCTACAAAAATTCTGTCCAACTGTTGATAATAATCTCATTTTCATTTTGAAATATAGTAAATAAATTGTTTGGTTCATTTTATTTGTAGAATTAATGAGCTTATCTCCATCACAATACAGACAATTCAAACATTAATTAATATTATCATATTATCATTCTTTTTTTCGTTAACACAATTTGCATTTCAGAAATTTAGGGCTTCCTATGTGTATGTTCTTTGATATTTTTTTGCACTGCACCATACATATATATACACACACCATCACAATTCACACAAGATGGAAAAACAACGCACGTTAGGATACAAGCAAAATTGAATAAAAAACCTCTCGCTAAGCAAATTTTTGGTATGTAACTCTACTTAACCACTCGAACTAGACCTCATTCACGATATTTTTTTAATATACTAACATATATAACTCATTTGGCATTAATAAATGAGCTTAGATCGATGATTTTACAATACTCCTATATACTACTAGTATAAACTTCAATCAAGTAGTGTAAATCCTTATGCATGCTAGATGAATGCTGAATTATTAACAAATAATGAATGAGAAATACAAATAATATAATAGTACTCCATGTCATAGAATATGCTTTCAAATCTCTGCACCATTGGATTTGGCATGACACATATCGCAAAATAGAAAAACCAACGTGCTTCACGAATGTTCAACACTAATAATTAATTTTAAAGATCATAATCTGTAGTATTAAACATTTTTTAATATCCACAGCTGCCAACCATTATCGAAGACTGATTTTATGTATTCAAAACTATAGGAGTACTAATAATTTGAGTTGTAGAAGAGCTATGTTTTACCCACATAGAGCCTAATTATGTACATATGAGTACATGACATCCAATGATTCATTAATAAAGTATACCACCATTCATCATCAATTGTACCAGAGACAACATGTGATTTGTTCTGGTGTCACAGCATGTGTCTCTACCACATGACCAAACATCCACTCTATCTAGCTAATTAGACAGAGACTTGAAACCCAATTTCATCACAAATTTTTTAGTGTTCAAGCATATTATATCCAGGCAATATACTTGCAGCATGTAATCAGTTCTAGACGACCCCTGAATATACATGTATTTGCATTCTTAAATTGTTTTACTAATTATATCTTTAATTAATTAAGTATAAGAAATAGAAAATGATCAACTTAAGTCGTGCCCATCTCCAATTTTTTATGCATTAGGAAGCTGACCTAATTATATCGGCTGCAGAAAGCAGCTTTAACGAGACGACTATGATTTAAAAACTTGTGATTTGTAATTTCATGTATAATTAGTTTAGTGCCTTTCAGTTTTGATGTTATCTTTTATTATTATGTCAACTAGGGGAAGATTGATACATATATAGTGGCGATTGAACATTAGTTCTTCCTATACTAATAAAGAATCGAAAAGCTTTCACACATATATTCCCCCCGTCCGCTGTTAGGAGTCCCACTTATATATATTAATTTTAAATGAAATGTAAGTGGAATGAGTTAGTGGAAGGTGAGACCATATTACCATTTATGGTAAAAGTGAACCGAGATTCCTATTCGCGAACGGACTAAAATAGTAAAACGGGACTCCTATTCGCGGACAGAGGGAGTATATGTTTTACAATAAATTTCAGTTTCGACATTAATTCTTCGGTTTTCCATGTAATTAGATGGAGTATGAGTTAACACTAGTAATTATCAAATTAAACTAGTTATCATCATTCCAGACACGATCCATGTACTAGAATAGAACTATTAAGATTTTCAACTTTATTTTAAAGTATGAACATATAATATTCTGACCAACAACTCTAATTTTATAGCATCACTCAGTTAATAAACACTTCTCCCCAATCTAATAAGTCGATAGTTCAAATTAGAACAAGAGTAAATAGAAAAGTACTCCACTGTATTAATAAACATAATCACGTGTCGGACTCCAAGCTAAAACGCCATTGGACTGAGTTAAAAAAATCTCATGATATATTCTAAAATTTATAAAAATAAGTGTGTTAAACGCAAAAATACTCTCTCCATTGCAATTTAGTTGGGACATTTCTTTTCGACAAAAAGATTAAGAAATTAAGTTAAATGAAATAGTAAATAAAAAAAAATAAAGAAGGAGAGATAAGAGAGTAAAGTAAAAGTAGAAAATAATATACGAATGATTAGATATTTTATTTTTATTTTAAAGGAAAATGTCAAATCCAACTTAATTGAGACATCCTAGACAAGTATACGGCTCAACTAAGTTGGGACGAGAAGAATATTTATTTTGTGTTAAATGCTAAAAAATAACAGCTCTTCTGATTTCGAAAGCATAATGACTTTAATATTTAACGAAGAGGCGCCTTGTTTTGGATTCAGATTTTTTTTCTCAAATATATAAATAAAGAGATTATTTATTACGAACTTAGCCAATACAATGTTCTATCTAATTAAAATATCATAGTGGGCTTTTCTAGTTTTAGTTTACAAAATCTTGGAAACGAGTGGGCTGGAAACTAGAATTCCTCCAAGAAGCGGATAGAGTAATTTACTTTTTCTGATTTAAAAATAAAAATAAGTTCCTCCATCCAATATAATAAATATCACACTTTCCTTTTTAGTTTATCCCACAAAAGATGACATATTTCTTTTTCTGAAAAAAGTTAACTCTCACATTAATATAAATATATTATTTTCTCTTTCTATTTAATATACAAAACAACATATCCTAAAATCTCGCGCCATTTTTCAACTATGTCATCTACTATGGGACGGAGGAAGTACTATATATCTCCTTCTATAAGTGCGATCAGTTACTAACCTTTTTTTAAGTTGTTAATTCTGCTAATCCATCAATGCAGTGTATTAAAAATGTCAACACGATCACATTGCAATGTCAACATAAACTTAGTTGATATTTTAATACATTGTGTTTACATTGATACTTAAAATGTCAACACAAATTTGTGTTGACATTTTTAATACATTGCATTGATGACTTAGCAAGTTAGCAATTTAAAAGGAGGGATTCGAACAAAAACTGCCTCTACAACCATGAAAAATAAATTGCTAGATCTCGCATCCACTTAAAATAGAATTGTGGAAATATGAGAATCTCTTTCATTGTAAGAATTTTATATTAATACAGCATCATTTTACATCAACAGGAAGTTGGTGACCTGATGACAGGGGAGCCGGCGACCGAAACCTAGGTGAACGGCGGCCGTAACTATAACGGTCCTAAGGTAGCGAAATTCCTTGTCGGGTAAGATCCCAGAGTATATCTTCCCACGAGTCAAAGTAAAAAAGACGCTGAGAATATTTTTCTATTGAATCTTATCTCTTAGAAAGAAAGATACTTTCATTTTTTTATTGAATTTAATAAAAAAAGAAAAATTAGTATTATAACCCACCTAACTGAAGTTAGTAATTTAAGAAAAATTATTATTATTGAATTCAACCATATTATTTTTTCCCAAAAATGAAAAATAAAAGTGTGTAGGCTTATAGGCCTGCTTCAACCCATTTCAATCAAGATTTGATAGAACTGTAGCAAAAATCGCAATTTATAGAAGATTTCAATGTGGTACACCATGCTTTAAATTCATTACAATGAACTTGTGATGAAGAATGAGTTCAAAAGATTGTGATCAGACTACAATTGTAAAGTTGTTAGACTGTCAGTCACTTTTCTTGTAAATGAGAATTCCAGAGTTTAGAGGATGAGGACCACCATGGCTGCATATATCCACACATGTTTCGTTCAGCAAGGAAAACTCAACAACGAAGAAAGACTCATCAAAATTGATATTCCCGGAATTGAAAATGATAAATGTATCTTTTGCAATGAAGAGTCAGATATTATTGAACAAATCATTTTCAGTGGTACATTTCCCAGCAGACTTTGGTACTAATGTTATGATCGGAGGAATATTTCCATGTGTTTTCCTAAGGAATTGATAACATGCCGCCTAACTTAGGTTGGGAACCTCATGAAAAGAAGTTATGTATGGATATTCATGTAAAATTAATTATATATATAAGCAAATTAATTAAGATATATAAAATAGCAACTATATAAAAATTGCCACTCGGAATGAATTGAACTTCTTAATTTAATGTAAAATTGCCATTTGAGATGGGCCAAGGTACAACATAGCTACCCAATTAATTATTTCCAGAAATGTCGACACCGATAAATAATTTTGTAGCCCACACCCAATAATTTACCTATACTCGTAGTAAATTAAATTCATAGTGGCCTCATCTTGTCAACCATTAATTTGAAACTTTCACAGATTTAACTACTGTAAATTAATCTATCCCTGTTCAGCTTTGATTCCACAAAATATTGATCAAAGCAGTTAATAACCCCAGCGATTTCAGCAATAGTAGTATATATTTTCCTTCGCCTAAAATTTTCACCGTATTATTGAAACATCCAAAAAAAAAAAAAAAAACAATAGTATCCCAACTTCTCATTGAAAGATACTCCATATATTACACAAGTTCAAAGAAAACAAGGACAACAATAAGTTCAATCCAAACAAAACAGTCCCACCAAACTTAACCTAATAGTCTAATACAATGAAGCCATTAAAAGATCCAGCTGCAAAAAGGGGCCCCACAGATATTAATTAATTTTATTTGATTATGGGCACTTGCTCTTATTTCCATGGGTGGTCATATTTGTGTAACATGTTCCACACATTTCTCTATTGCCAAAGGTCCCTGGGGGCACACACTTGCACCTAGCACAACATGTTCCACACGCCCTCAAGCATGTATTCTGTCTCGAGTGGAGGCTGCATCGCGTCTTGCAAAGCCCACCGCAGTCGATCCCCTGACTAGGGGTTGGGGCCGGAGATGGGGCGAGGTCTCGGGATATTACCCCATCTTTGAAGTATTGCACTGTAATTAAGTATTGTGACAATTCAAAAGTTCATGGTCACAAAACTATTTCTTGATGTATTAATAACAATTAAATTGGTATTTGAATGAACCAAAAAATATATGTTCATGATGATATGGTGGGGATCACAATAATGAGCTGGACATAGTTATGTGAAATATCATATCTAATTAAGCAAATACAAAATTGAATTGACATATAATAAAATAAAAGATGGAGTAGTAAATATAAATTAACTTACCCTCGTCCATTCGTTCATTGTCTCCTCCGCTGAAAACCTGAAGAAAAAAAAATAATTTGAAAATGG
This sequence comes from Salvia hispanica, assembly GCF_023119035.1. Lineage (NCBI taxonomy): Eukaryota > Viridiplantae > Streptophyta > Magnoliopsida > Lamiales > Lamiaceae > Salvia > Salvia hispanica. The sequence continues at coordinate 20,492,200 of NC_062966.1, forward strand.
AAAATAAATTATTCAGATATTATTAAATAAACTAAAGAAAATATAAAGTGTTAGAACTAACATGGCTGGATTCTTCATTTTTCTTTGAATCAGATGAAACCTGCATGACAAAAAATGGCGATGTTATTAAAATTCTTAGGCTTCTTTTTTACACTGATCTCATTTTTAAAAGGTATACTAAAAATAAAAATAAAATATTTTACTTGAGCAACCAAGAAGAGAGAGAAGATCAGTGCAAACACCGGTTTAGAAGCCATCACTTGTTATGAACTTCAGTCAGCTCATGGTAGTTAATTTATAGAATAATTTGTTACATTTTGACAATGATGCCCCTGTGACAAAAATTTAATGCCAACAAATATATGCTATCTACATATTTGGACGATAGTTTTGATACATGGCATGACATGTGACATAATATTAATGATGTAATTAAAACTCACAGAATATTACAGCTATTAAAAATATATATAAATGATTACTCTAATATCGTACTCCTACATATATTAATACTATGATAGAAAAAAACAGTGCATTAATGAAGGCAACAAACTACTTCCCCATCCCATCCCATCCCATCAATTTAAAACAGCCCACTCTCATCTTTCACAAAAAAAGAGAAAGGTGATTATTTTGTTAGAAAAAAAAATAATTTGAAGGATAATTATTTTCTTAGAAAAAATAATGTTCAACATATTATTATTATCACCAATATCAAAAAAGACTACTATAATAAAAGAAAATTTTAAAGGATAATACTCCATACAAATTTAAAAAGTAGGAGTAAATAACACCCCAAAAAAAGAAGAGAGTCTATTAACTCCGTGGAGGTGAGATATTATTTCATCTTTAGAACTTGGTGCTCATTGTTTTCATAAAATTGATTCCAGTCTAGTGACCTTACTTTTAATTTTAAACTAAAGTCGACTATAAGCAAAACCCTAGTTTTTTTGGAGTTGACTTCATTTTTCTAGATGAAGTACAAAATGCTCAAGTCAAAGAAGGCGAATCAAAACAAATAATTAGACAATTACCACGGACAACAAATTATAACCAACAAAGATGCTGCGTTTTATTTATTGAAGTATAAAGTTTTTAAAAAAAACTTTTGGATATATATACTTGTAAGTGTCTTATAAGTTATAACTATACAAGCTATCCATTTATAGAAACACCAATCATCATTCAACATCTAAGTCTTGAAAATTTGTTTCCATTCATCTTCTTATCCCAAAATTTGAAATGAAAGTGCACATGCTAAATAAAACTGCTCTAATATTTCCCAGGCCAAATTGGTGCTCGCAAAACACAATTGTTTTTGTAATTTTCAGAAATAATGAAAAATAAATCAAAGACATAAATGCAACTCAAGTACTGCGTCTGTACATTTTTGGTCTTAGGCCTGTGAAATACTAGAGCAGTTTTATTTAGCATGTTCAGTATTAATGATGATATTAATTAGAGACAGTTATTTTATATTCATAATTCTATATATAGAGAGAGATATATGCACATTAATTGTTGCTGATTCAAATTATACATTTTACAGCTCTTTCATATTCATTTTCCAGCCCATTATTATCATTCAATATTCAACAAATGGTGATGCTAGAGCCTAGAGTTTATTTATCTACTGAAAACTTTTTTTTTTATCAGAAATGATTGATCTAATCTGTAACAGCAAATTGTATGTACTGGAGGTGACACACAGATAAAATATCAGCCAACTTTATATAAAACCAGCTGGAAATTTAAATATATCCTCCCTCCGTTCCGTAGTAGTAGAGGCGTTTCTTTTCGACACTCGATTCCGTTCTGTAGTAGTAGAGACGTTTCTTTTCGGCACGCAATTTAAGAAAAATTGTGTTAAATGAGGTAAGTAAATGAATAATTAGGAAATAAAAAAAGGTTGAAGATGAATAGAGAATAAATTAAAGTAAGAAAGAGTAAAGTAAGTGAGAAGAAATGTGTACGTTGACTTTTACTAAAAAGAGAAACAACTCCACTACTATGAAACGGAAGGAATACACGGTACACATCTTATCATGTACTACTACTGCATATATACTAGTATATACATATTTTGTTAGCAAAACCAACAAAATAAGCTTTACTTTTTTTTTTATAAAAATCTATATTTAACTGAATAGTTATTCAATGTAATTACTCTCTCGATCCCATAAAATGATACTCCTACTACAAGAATTGCTATTTTAATGCGTCTCACAAAATTATCCCATGAAATCATGTACATTTTGCTATTTTAATATGTCCGTATACAAAATAATATGCACATTTTAACTTTTTTTTTTTTACATCTTTCCTGTGGTTAAATGTGAATTCTCTTAAAAATAAATAACATTTAATTTAAAACAAATGTGAATTCTCTATTTTTTTTATTGAAATTAAAATTCTCATGTTTTCTATTCATAAATTATTATTACACTTGATTGTATAATACTTTTGCAATGGAACTTTAAATAAAAACAAGACTTTTTTATTAAATTAAAAGTATTAACACATATATAAATGAGACTTTTTATAAGTGTAATAATTAATTTTGAAGTCATCTTTTCTTTTGAGAAGTCATGTCATCCTAGCTCAATGAACCCGCACAATTTTAATGGATGGAAGGAGTATATACCATGTTGTATGTAAAAAAATTTATTTTTTTATTTTTATTTTGAAAAATTAAATATGAAAAGATATAATTGGAAGAAACAATTTTAGTATTGGGTAATTTTGCAGTTGGATCAGGCATTTTATCACATCTTTGCTAAACAATGTTCGCACCGCCACCCTATTAGAACAATTCGATCATCATCGTTAATATACATGCATGTAAAACGACATAGTTGTAGAAGAGATAGAGAAAAAGTGCCTTGGATCCCAAAGTTGTAGTCAAAGTGTAAGAAAATCCAGTTGTAATCGTACAAGTTGTTTCAATGGTGCAAACCAACTCAATTTTGGTGGAAAAGCAACAATATATGTAGCTTTCAACTTTATGGCATCCGCAATGGGGCGGACGATGCATCATCCGTCGCATCGTCCGCCACTGCAGCATCGCGGACGATGAGTTAATCATCGTCCGAGCCCGATAGATCGTCCGCGGACGATGCGAGGAGGATACCCATCGTCCGTCGCATCGTCCGCCACTGTGGACGATGCAGACGATGGGCACGCGTTTCTATTTTTTTTTTGAATTTTTTCAAAAAAAATTTCTTATTTAAACTCTACTATTCACTACCATTTCACACACTCCAATTTCACATCTCTTCAATTTCTCTTCAATTATTCTCTCTCATCGACTCAAAAATGAATCCCGACGACTACGATTTGAGTACATCGGATGGCTGCAGACGGGCCTTGACTCGAGCCTTGTTCGATGCCGTTAATGAAGCCAAGGCGGAATGCTTGGCACAAATGCACCGGGAGCAGGCGGCGGTGGCGGAGGCGCGGGTCCCTTGCCCGATACGACGGCGGACGTTTGTTCCCCCGCGAGCACGACGTAGCGCACGAACGTCTGTTCGCAGATTATTTTGCCGAGAATCCAAGGTGGGGCCCGAATATTTTTCACCGTCGTTTTAGAATGAGCCGAGATCTTTTTCTCCGCATTGTGCACACGTTGGAGGCCCGTGATGAGTACTTCCAAGATCGGGAAGATGGGATCGGCAGACCCGGACTTACGCCGTTGCAGAAGTGCACGGTTGCGATCCGCCAGTTGGCCTACGGCACAACAGCGGATATGTTCGACGAGTACCTTCACATCGGGGATACAACTGGCCGCGAATGTCTCAAGACTTTTTTAAAGTTAGTTGTGGAGGCTTTTGGCGACACATATTTGCGACGCCCGACTGCTGACGATTGCCAGAGCCTGATGCGGATGCACGAGACGGTGCACGGCTTCCCTGGGATGCTAGGGAGCATCGACTGTATGCACTGGCAGTGGAAGAGCTGCCCGACGGCCTGGCGAGGCCAATTTACTAGCGGCTACAAGGGCAGCCACCCGACGATGATCCTAGAAGTCGTCGCTGACCACCGCCTCTGGATCTGGCATGCCTACTTTGGTGTAGCCGGGTCGAACAACGACATCAACGTCCTCAACTCGTCCACCCTATTCGCCGATCAGTGCAGGGGTCGCGGTCCGGCCATTCAGTTCACTGTCAACGGCCGCACACATCATATGGGGTACTACTTGGCCGATCCCAATTGGTTAGAGGAGAATCTTGTTTGCGGCAAAGCAGGAGTCCGTGCGGAAGGATGTGGAGCGGGCTTTTGGGGTGCTCCAATCGCGGTGGGCAATCGTGAAAGGTCCGGCGCGTTTCTGGTACAAGGACGTCATCGCCGACGTCATGTATGCGTGTATCATCATGCATAGCATGATAGTCGAACAAGAACGTGACCATGTCACCAATTGGGTGGATGATGAAGCCGGATCTAGCTCCAGCACGGCGACCTCGCCGGTCACTCGAGGATTACCGACTGGGCTTCGGTGCGGTTCTACAGCGACATGCCTCAATGCGCAACCAACAAGACCATACTCAGCTCATGACCGACATGATTGAAGAAGTTTGGAACCGCAACCGCCGCCGTTGAGAAATTATAGTTTTTTTATTTCGTATTGTAATGTTTGAATTTTAATGAAATGAAGTTAGTTTTCCAAATTTTGAAGTATTTAAATATTCAAATAACAGAAAAATGCTTAGGGCGTCGCTTAGGGCGGGCTATAGTCCGTCTCACTGCAGGTGAAATAGGAGGTGGATAAAATGCTGACGTGGCGGTGCATAGGGCGTCCCATTGTGGATGCCCCTAGGGATAAATACAACCCCACTCATTTACCAATTTTGTTGGCTTTGATAGATTTTTATAGGACAAATATTTAGTACTTTCGGATTTTATGCTGTATTGGTATTTATATTGGAATTGTATTTGAATACTAGTAATTGACAAGGACCGTTTCTCCTAATTCTAAGAAAGAAAATAAAATAGAGAAGGACCATTTCTTAATTTGTTCTTTTATAACAAATAATAATTGTGCGCTAAAACAAAATTAACAAATAGTAGTATCATATTATGAAAGTGACATTTTAAGATGAAAAAATAATATTTTTTTTTGTTTAATGTAGCATTTACTTTCAGTGCACTCTGCAAATTATACATAACAGGAGCTTAGATTTATAGTAATAATTTATATACATATTTTTACAAATAACTCTGAGTTAATGTGGATGCATGTATTCGTATTTTGTTGGATATTAAACTTATTCATCTCGTTTGGGGATAAGTTCGGAGAGATGGGATTAATGATTAAAAGGTAATGAGTTTGAATTTCGTACGTATTGATATCTTATGTGTATTTAGGGACGTTTATTTTGAGATGGATTGATCAAACATAATGAGTATTTGAAAGATAGAGGGGTCAGTCAAACTATAGCTTATATTTAAACAATCCATCAAACTATATATGTAAACATGTGTATTAAATTGATATTTTTATCAGTCAATTCTATCATTCAAAATAAACAGCCCTTATTTTCATTACTCAGTCAATTCACCACCTTGTATTATAAAGGATGAGAAAATTGCATCATAAAGACACCGCAGTTATGTTATGGGCTTAGTTTGTTCTACAAAAGAGCAACAACCGTGGGCTTTCAAAAAAATACTTTTGGTTTTGTATATCATTTTCGTCCTTACATATTGCAAACACAACTTTGCTATTTCCTGTTTTTACTTTTACTTAATTTAGTGGGGCAAACACTAATTTCCTACACTTATAAGCAACCATTAGAATACTCTTCTCTATAAACTTTAAACTTGTTATACAAGTAGGTTTGTGTACAAGTTACTGGTGACTAAATATGCATTTAATTTGATCGATCAAACGGACCAAAATTATTATGTAAGTAGTATTTAATTTGAACTATCTGATTAGAGCAAGTATTATACTAGTAGTGTTAGAGAAGTTATGCCAGCCTTGACACAAGGCGAGCAAGCATCATGTGTTCCAAGTCTTAGTTGAAATGCTAATTTCGTGCAACTATTACCAATCCGATAATTTTTTTGGGGAAATGTTGGGAGTGCTAAGATGTTTAACCATCTATATTCATGATCATGGCTATGTATCACCCAATGGCAGCAAATACTGTAGTAAATGGTCTCCACGCCACCAGTTTCCGGCCACTCATCAAGAGTTCTCAGCCAACTTTCAGAAGCCCCTCAATTGCTTTGTATGCCAATGCAAGTAGCTTCAAGATTAATAATAGTTTGGGCTCCAAAGGGCTGATGGACTATGATGAAGATGGTGGTCCACCACGGTGGTTTTCGCCTTTGCAGTGTGGTCGCAGGTCGACAAGCTCCCCTCTATTGCTCTTCTTACCAGGTCTGTCTCTCTGTTTCTCCTGTACATGTTGGAATATGTAGCTTGATGATGATGTAGTTTCACAGGGATCGATGGCAACGGACTTGGTCTAACATTGCACCATGAAAAACTTGGACAGTAAGCTCTTCCTCCACTTGATGAGCATCTATACAACTACATACATATGTAATCAAGCCTTTACCTCATACATGTGTTATCCTTCCTATGTTTTGCATGTATAAAGGATTTTCGATATTTGGTGCTTGCATGTTCCTGTAGCAGATCGAACGCCACTGGCTGGTCCCTTTCTTTCTCTCTCTCTCACTCTCATTCTCCTATAACTTTTTTCTGCATATATTTTCATTTATATCTTGATGTTGTAGACCTAGTGGTGCTAGTTCAGAATACGGTTAGGGACGAGCAAGATCAATCAGCAAAAAGGCCAATATATCTAGTTGGAGAGTCCCTTGGAGCATCTCTTGCACTTCTTGTTGCTGCACAAAATCCCGATATTGATTTTGTTCTAATCCTGGCAAATCCAGGTAGGGAGTTGTGTGTTAGATATCATCAAGACAGCCATGAATCTTTACACAAATTGGTAACATTCGTAGTATTGTGTTGTTTTGCATAAGGGCAGCTACAAATCTAAGCAAATGCTTGGTGCAGAGTGTTTTGCCTTTGTCGAATATGATCCATAACCAACTCAATGCTGGATTTCCCAACTGGATGAGCTCAATACCAGGTTTTCCTACTTATTAAGTACTAACCAACACTGATCATCTGAATATGCTAATTCTATCAACTTTCTTACTTGCTTTAACCATTGGAATTCAAAAGCAGAAACGGTTATGTGGAAGCTGAAGATGATTCAGGAGATGCACACATATTTGAGTTCGCATCTTCATGATGTCAAAGCTCAGACAATGATACTTACAAGGTTAAGTTCGATTCACTGCTGTCTCGATTTTTCATGTTTCAAATAAGATATCACACTAATTTCACACATAGTTGATGAATCTAAGTTATGGTCAAACATGTGCAGTGGGAGGGATATGCTCCCGACAAGCATAACAGAAGGTGAAAGACTTAGCAGCATGCTGCCAAATACTCAGACCCATTCGTTTATTGGCAACGATGATCCTCTATTCGCGGCAAGGAAACAATGTCCTTTTTTATGGTTTCCCAATGGTGGCAACATAGACTGTTAATTTTCATTTTATAAACAGGATCATAAGTTTGATTTAGTAGCAGCAATAAAGTGTGCCGGTTGTTACCGTCGTGGAGCATCCGCAGATTATGTGGCAGATTTCTTGCCACCAAGCCCTTCTGAACTGGAGTCAGCTTGTGAACCATTTAGGTAAAGAGTATAGTCAATGTCACATGATGCAACAAAAACTAACATAGTTTGAATAACAAACAAATCTCAGATGGATGGATGTGGCCGTGGATCCCGTTATGCTGTCAACTGTGAGTGGAAAGGTAGTTCAAGGGCTAGCAGGAATTCCTTCAGAAGGACCCGTGTTATTGGTTAGCAACCATATGATTCTTGGGTTGGACCTTGTCCCGATTCTGTCCAGGTTCTGGATTAAAGAGAACATCAAACTCCGCACGATTGCTCACCCATTATTCTTCGAAAAAACAAAGGATGGAAAAATACAAGACCATCCACTGTTTGATGTGGTCAGGATGACTGGTGGAGTTCCAGTTTCAGCAAATAATCTCTACAGACTTTTTTCGTTGAAGTCTCATGTTCTGCTGTACCCGGGAGGAGCGAGGGAAGCACTCCATCGTAAGGTACGTCCAGTTTATGACTTGCTTGACGTATTATATAGGAGTACGACTTTTTGGGCATATACAATCTTTCAATCATCATCCTCAGGGTGAGGAACACAAATTGATTTGGCCAGACGAACCAGAGTTTGTCCGCATGGCGGCTAGATTTGGGGCGAAAATTGTGCCTTTTGGTAGTGTTGGGGAGGATGATGTTCTTCAAGTAAGATTCCAACCACTCTTATTGGTCTTATGCATTTTCAAATTTTCAAATTGTTTTTTTTCTTTGAAACCAGCTGTTATTAGACTGTGATGATCAGATGAAGATTCCACCTCTCAAGGCCCTAATAGAAGAACTAACTAAAGAGACTGCCAGGTTGAGGTAAAGTCAATAGTCAATACTATCTTTTATGCAAGCAATGGTCTTCCTGTGATTCGAAGTAAAAGTTTACGATTATCTATCTCTCTTTATTCATTTTTGGGAGTAAAAATGGTGATACAGGAGTAATGCAGAAGGAGAGATTGGGAAGCAATTTCTGTACTGTCCCGTTGCTCTACCGAAATTGCCTGGCCGATTTTATTTCTTGTTCGGGGAGCCAATCTCCACAGAAGGTAGCAGTATATATAGTGTCTGAATCAAGCTAAAAGTAACATGTCTTGCTTTGGTGTGTTGATGCAGGAAGGAAGGATGTATTGACAAACAAAGACAAAGCAAGACAAGTGTATTTAGAGGTAAAGAGAGAGACAGAGAAATGCATAGAGTATTTGAAGGACAAAAGAGAAAAGGATCCATATAGGAATCTTTTAGTTCGTCTGGCTTATCAGAGCTACCATGGCTTCGATTCCCCAGTCCCAACTTTTGAAGTTTGATCAAACTTCTAGAGACACTTCTAAGCTTCATCACTGCATTGGCTTTCCATGTTATATCCTCATTTTGCACTGATCGGTGTTTTATTAGGACAGATATTTTTGCATTGATTGCTATAGTTGCACATAAAGTTCACATAGTCCTTTTTAATAAGGGTTCTTTTTTCGAAACATTTTTTTGGTATACGAAATGTTCTTTATTGACTAGTGACTCTTTGTTTAGAGCATCTCCAATGGTACTTCGGCAAGAAATCGGCCAGAAATCAGCCAGCAGTTTCTCCCCTGCCACGTCAGCAGCACTAAAAATCCACCTGCCACATCAGATTTAGGTCAGCCATAGGCCAGCCGCAATAAAAATAATTCAAAAATACTACATTTACGGAATTAAAATTACGATTAAATTACGGAATTAAATTTACGAGACATATACGGGAAAATTCATTAATTGCATTTAAAAAAGGTACATAGATAAAAAAAATTACATTTAAAAAGGTACATAATAAAGAAAAAAAAACTATCGCCGTGCAATCCTCCGTGCCCACAACTCTTCAATTATATCCTTTTGGAGTTGAATATGAGCATCCACCATCCACTTGGCGCATGTTGGCAAATTCCTTGAGGTGGCCGGCTTCATCGAGAGGTACCCCACGTCGTACACTAGGGGTGGCCGTTCCGTGGCTTGGACCCATCATCATTGGCCCAACTAGTCAGTTGTACGCCTCCGTCTTCGACGATCATGTTGTGCAGGATAATGCAGGCGTACATTATCTGGGAAACGCATCCGACATCCCACAAACGCGTTGGACCCTTAATTGCCGCCCATCGAGACTGGAGCACACCAAATGCGCGCTCCACGTCCTTGCGCGCCGACTCCTGTCGTTCCGCAAAGTAGGCCTTCCTTTCATCACTTGTTTGCCTGATCGTCTTCACAAAGACCGGCCACCGAGGGGTATATCCCATCCGCCAAGTAGTAGCCCATATCATGCCTTGGGCCGTTGGCCACAAATGAGACGGCCGGACCGACGCCCCGGCACTTCTCGTTGAAGAGGGGAGACGCAGTTCTTCAGGACGTTGAGGTCGTTGTTCGACCCGGCTACCCCAAAATACGCATGCCAGATCCACAGTCAGTAATCAGCTACGGCCTCGATGATCAACGTGGGATTCTTTGACTTGTAGCCGGTCGTGTAGGCTCCCCTTCCAGGCAGTCGGACAGTTCTTCCACTCCCAATGCATACAATCTATCGCCGCCTAACATCCCGGGGAACCCATGCCTCTCCCCGTGCATCTGCATCAAATTCCGACAATCTTCGGGAGTAGGGCTTCGAAGGTACTGCTCACCGAAAACGTTTATCACGCCCCCACAGAAATCCTTCAGACATTCCAGGGCTGTCGACTCACCGATGTGGAGGTACTCATCCCACATGTCTGCCGCGCCTCCGTAAGGCCAACTGCCTGATTGCCGCCGTGCACTTTTGAATAGGGGTGTGGCCGGGTCTGCCAGCCGCATCGTGCCTAAAGCGGAAACACGAGATGTCGACGCTCTAATGCGCCAACGATGCTTGCCCATAAACAACTCCACTGCGCATTCTAAAACGCCGCAAGAACATGTTCGCAGGAAACCGCGGGTTCTATAAAGAAAAGTGAGTCGTCGTATAAGCCGCTGATGTGCAGCCCAGGCGTGATCCCGATCAATCACTGCTCGGCGGTGGATAACCCGTGGAGGGCGAGGTATCGCTTGCTGTTCCACCCTACGCATGTACCGCTCTCCATCCCGCGGTTCATGTAGGCATTCATAGCCTCGTTCATCCTCCGTTCGTACTCTCTCAGCATCCCCACCACTACCACCACCGCTACCACCCGCGTTACTCATCGCTCGATGATGCTCTTGTACAGAAAGTTAGAGAGAGAGAAAACTCGTTAAAACAAGTGGTGCAAATGAAAATGAAACTAAAATCGCGTTTATATAGGTTTTTTTAAAAAAAAAAAAAACAAAACAAAAATCGGCGATGGCGGCGCTGGCCGATCGGGCCGCCACAATGGCGGCCAGCTGCATCGGCCAGCCCACGCCGCGACCCGCAATCGCCTATTTCCCACGCCGATCGGCTCGCCGGTTAGCCGCTCGCCGCCTCCAATGGTTCGGCTAGCCGATCGGCCAGCGCGAAGAATCGGCTAGCCGGTCGCTAGCCGATCATTGGAGATGCTCTTATATCGCAATTGAGTTTCATGCGGCAGAAAGTGGAGACGTAAATTAATAATCACAGTAATGATCATTATTGTTTATTGATGCATACGAGAAAACTACTACTATGAGCCGAAGTGATTTATTTTTGTTAGTAACAGTTGTATTGTTTTTCCAAAAATATTAATTTAATTCTCCGTAGGACCACCGGATGTTTGGTGTTTTGGTTCCCCCAACAAGCAAATTTGCTTCCGATTCTCTCACTCAGGCACCCGTGATTATTTTATTTGCAGATATTCACGTATTTATAGTTTTATACAGTACCCAATATTTACCAGCTTTTGCAATTCTAAAGCGTCAGAGGCCGTGGTTTGTGGGTGGTGAAGTTGTCGACGTGTCTCATAAGCGCCACGGACGGGAAGAAGGTGGTTCCATTGATGAGAAGCGTTTGAGGAAATCTCATTCCTTTAGAAGGTAGTTGGAGGGCTCGGGAAATTTTTTGATGATTTTAGGCACATGATCCATTTCTTGAATTTTTTTATGCTATGGAAAATTAGTAATGGGAGTCTCATGACTGTTGATTTCTATTTGAGGGTTATGTGTAAGTCATTTGTATGTTGAGGTGATCAACTCTGTCTTGGAGTTTTGGAGATTTAATTGAGGAATCAATTTTGTAACTTAATAGTAGTCTAGTTTTTAAAAATTGGCTCAAAACTAAAAGAAGGGTAAAATGAGCTTTAAGATGTGCATTTGCATGTGTTAACTCATGGTGTTTGAAGGGGTAAGTTGGTTATTGGATTCCTAAGACAAAGTTCATTGATCGCATCTTGGTAGTATCGATAGTAATAGGATATTCGGTTGCGATTCTCCTTTTTTGCTACTTACTCATAGTGTAGTCTTTGGGAAATGATCAACTTGATAAGAATGCAAATCTCATGAACCTTCTTGGAGCCTCGATTCGTCGAGTTGTAAGTATAATTGAAATGTTTGCATTACATATATCGTGATTAACATTGTTTTGACCATTTCTTGTATTTTTTGTTTTTTATTCCATTTATTTGGAGCATATATAACTTGGTGGTCGATATCGTTACCACGTACTTCGTCATTAAATTCGTGGGGGCAAAAGCTATATTTTTCCCCATATATTTGAGAAAACAACGAGATATTATTTAACACTCGAAAAATTGATTATCCGCTTGCATCTAATTTGTTTTAGTGTCTCGAAATTATGTTATCTTGTTTGTTGCACACCTTTTCCTAATTCCATCAATTAGATGCTGTATTAATATCATTAACTACTTAAAATTGTGTGCTCATTACTCTAATATGTGTAGGCTATCTAGTACTTCCTTTTCAAGGTACAGTTCGATTGATGAAGGAAGACGTTTACTAATATTTAGTTTGTTTCGACTCGAGCTCTCAAGTCAGAGGAGGTGGACTCGAGCATTAAGGAAGTATATAGTTTCCGCCAAACGGTATGCCATCAGTCCTTGGTTCAAAGAGAGCAGTTTTATTAATCGAATTTTCGCCTATTCATACACCATCATGCATTTTGGATCAAATTTGCGGGAGTTCGGGAAAGAGCCATGCTCATCTAATCCAAAGAGTATACGTCGATTACGTTAAAAATTTTGAATGCTATATCTCTTCCCGTTTTCACGGACTCGTTGTTAGGTTTGGTATCTTGAAAAGCATGTTTCGAGCAAGTTTCCGTGAATAGAATCTTGCTTGTATACGTAAAACTCTACAATCCACTTTTAACCCGATTCGATTATTCGGCAGTCTCGCACGAATAGAATCACTATTATTATTACATTGTGTTTGCTTGTGCATTTATAAGATGTTTTACAAACATTTAAATGCATAAGAAGTAAACAAAGTCTAAGTCTTTTGCTTAGTAGACCGGTTGTGGCGTTGTCCACTTTAAGGTAACACGGTCGATCTATGCAATGCTTTGCAAAAGAAAAGAAGAATTTCACAACCTAGATAGGCTTTGGCTACCTATCGTGAAAGGTTGCAATGTCGATCCGATATTTCTAAGCCTTCGAAATAATTTTGACATTGATGTGGTATAGCACGAACGGATCTAACAACAAGACGTGTCTTTATGCTATCTAAAAACTAGGCTTTATAAAATGTTATTTCTTAATCTACATATGTTAG
>NC_062966.1:20505642-20525842 GCF_023119035.1 Salvia hispanica
TATACATTTAAATGTTTATAAAACATCTTCTAAATGCACAAGCAAACACAATGTAATAATATACTGATTCTATTCGTGCGAAACTGCTCGAATAATACTGAATCGGGTTAAAAGTGGATTATAGAGTTTTACGTATACAAGCAAGATTCTATTCGAGCGAAACTTGCTCGAAACATGCTTTTCAGTATACCAAACCTAACAGGTTGCTAGTCGCCCTTCATATGGATCGGGGTCAAATCGCTCCTTGACTGGCAATAGAAAATCATCCCAACTTTTTCCGGTATTATTAACCGTCCAGTTTGCCATCCATTCTGACGCCGAGTGATCGAACAAGTACTTTGTGAGATAAAGGCGATCATCGAGTGGAGTGTAGTGGTGGTTATAGTACCTTTGGATCTTACCGATCCAATCTAGGACATGCTCTCCGTCAAAACGTGGTGGTTCGAGGCGTGGCATGGAATAAGACTTGAAACCCATCGGTTCCTAAGTGACCGACGGAGGGGGCGACCAACGCTGCTGAGGTGAACGCTCGTCAAGGCTTTCCGGAGCCTCTTCGGTATGCTCTCGAACTTGGCTAGAAATTCTCCATGAGCAGCGACTAGACGGCGTAAGTCCATGAGAATCTCGAGAGCGTGTTGTTGTGATTCCATAGTTTGTCGAGATCTGGGGAAAGTGGATCGGGGAAACAATTTGGAGAGAGATTGAGCGTAAGTGTGACTTGGATAGAATGGTGGGTTGAGTGTGTGAGGGAATTGAAAAAATGAATTTGAGGGAGAGCGGTTTAGAGAGAGAAGAAAAAGAAAAGGCGTTCGGATCTGGCGTGAATTTGGAGAGGGAGAAATCGATTTTGTTAGAGGAAGAGTAAGCAATGAAAGCACCAATTGATAGAACCTTGTTTAATCGAATTAGAGCACGGACGTTTGAAGTGAAAGAAGAACAAGATAAACCCTAGTTGAGGTGCTAGGGGGCGATTTCCACCAGAACCGGGAATGAGAATAAGTAATTAACTTTATTTCTCAATGAATGAAAATACTGAGAATTCTATTATATAGAATTCTAAACCCTAACATATGTCTTGCTAATCAAGAAACATATATGCAGCGACCGCCTCACCTGGGCCATCTATGGGGACGGGATGGTCCGGCCGAGACCAGTGACAACCCTATCAATTGGTGCTTTCAGATTGGAGGGAATATTGGGTGGAAACTAACAAAGGTAAGAGTTGGGATGATTTCTTATTAGCCGTAGAGCAGCGGTTCGATCCCGAATTTTATAAGTCCTATGCAGCGACCGCCTCACCTGGGCTATCTATGGGGACGGGATGGTCCGACCGAGACCAGCGACAACCCAACCGCACATCAGCGAACCCTGTTGCATACCAGAAACCTGATCGCCAGCCACCGCATCGAAACGAGGAAGCCATACGAGTAGTTGATGAAAATCTGTGTGGTGTTCAGCCTTTGGACGTTGTCTGTCACCACATTGCTTCAGAAATATTGGAAGGGGATTTACAAATGGAGGATCATGTACATCAAACGGATGTTATTTCCTATGCACACAAGGTACTCAGTTTGGAATCTTCGATTCTAGGGTCCGATATAGAATTGGGATGCTCAAATATTGTCAACAACACAGGCTCGCTTTCTAGGCTCGAGGTGATCCCTGGCAAAACTATTCCTGTCGGATACTTGGATGAGACCAGGGACGAGGCTATGGAGACTCACCCAAAAAGAGGAAATTTTCCAGATCAGGAAAACGAGAGTTCAGATGATGTTTATTTTAAGATAAAGATGGGGATATTGATGCCCCTTTTTCATTTGATTCTAGGCAACTTGCTTCTTTTGAGATAAGTAAACTAAATGATGATGTTCACTCTCACATTCATTATGAATTTTCTGCCAACACACATGCTATTCCTACTTTTGATTTCCCACAAGTTATAAACCATTTGTTTGAATACACTCCTACACCAACCTATATGGGGTTTTGCCCAGAGACACAAAATTTTTATTGTGTTGACAAATATGATTTGTTTCAATTGGATCATCCAACCAGGCTACATCAGTTAATAGCGACTGCTACCGATGCCCGTTCGATCCCATTGCTAGATGTTGTTGCTTTGACTACACATATTGTTGCGAGGCAGGTGCCTACTTCAAGGATTGCTTTGGCATTCGTGGTGACCCATCCTCAACTGGTTCGTTCCCTAGTGACATATTTTGGAGATAGCAAATGGTGGTGTGAAAATCTTCGATTAGGTGGAGTCAAGGGAGTTCACATATTTGACCCTGGAGCTCTCGGGGGGGTTGAAACCATCCAAGTTACATTTAGCGTTGTTGAATCTAGGGTAGATGCTTCTCGTTGCAGTGTCACAGTGCTAGATGCGACTGAAATGGCGGCTATGTTCTGGATATTGTTGTGCTAGATGCGACCATGGTGGTTTTGAAAGTAATGAAGATAACGATGGATTTTTCAAGAAGTTGGCCTATAAGGAAGATGACGAAATGGTGGCAATTGCGCCTATCATAATTGATGGATCAGAGTCGGAAGCTTTCATAACCCCGTCCTCACACTCCGGCATTGCTATGGATATCCAAATCAAGTCACTCGTGTTCTTGTTTCATGACCCACCTTGAGGTCAAGGTGGTTTTCAACGGTGGGAGAGTTGATAGGTTCCTCGATTTAGCAAATCTCACCGAAGATCATCTTCAATATCATAGTATCTTCTATTTTAGTTAGTTACCTTTATTTATTTTCCATATCTTTTATATGCTTTTATTTAATTATCTTGCTTGATTAACAAGATATGTGTTAGGGTTTAGAATTCTATAAATTATAAAATTCTATAGTATTTTGAATCATTGAGAAATATAAAATAAACTTCTATTCTCATTCTTGTTCCAACAACCCTAGAACTCATACTAGGGAATTATCTCTTTTGCTCCGTTCAATCTTCGCGTGCTCTACAAACCTCTCGATAGGGAACTTAGACCCTATCACAATACATACTAAAATACGTATATTATGTTATTCCATCGATATACGTAAGCTCCCATATTGACTAAAGTGGGTTCCACGCGCTTTGGTGACTCGAGCTCTCCACCTTCATTAATCCATCAAACTCCATGAAAATGAAGCTATAATTACTCCGCTAAACCTAATTCGAAATCCCATTTTAAAATTCGTACCTATGGATTAAGTTGATCCCTAAAAATCGAATATTTTTTGTTCAATCTACAGTCTTTCTTGGACTCATTCCCGCCCTTCCATCCCCTCAAATTCCAAAAAAAGAAACATCCAAACCAATTAACTCACCAACAATAACATGCTGATGATACTTGTATTGTGATAGTACCTGTATTGTTTTTTGTTGTATTGTTTTCCCTAAAATATTAATTTAATTCTCCGTAGGACCACCGGATGTTTGGTGTTTTGGTTCCCCCAATAAGCAAATTTGCTTCCGATTCTCTCCCTTAGGCACCCGTGATTATTTTATTTGCAGATATTCACGCATTTATAGTTTTATACAGTACCCAATATTTACCATCTTTTGCAATTTTAAAACGTCGGAGGCCATGGTTTGTGGGTGGTGAAGTTGTCGACATGTCTCATAAGCGCCACGGATGAGAAGAAGGTGGCTCCATCGATGAGAAGCGTTTGAGGAAATCTCATTCTTTTAGAAGGTAGTTGGATGGCTCAAGAAATTTTTGATGATTTTAGGCACATGATACGTTATGTGTTAGTCATTAGTATGTAGAGGTGATCAACTCTGTCTTGGAGATTTAATTGAGGATCAATTTCTGTAACATAATAGTAGTATAGTAGTTTCTGAAAATTGGTTCATCTAAGGAGAAAGGTAAAATGAGCTTTAAGATGTGCATTTGCATGCTTGTGTTAACTCATGGTATTTCAAGGGGGTAAGTTGGACTGTTTGATTCCCAAAGGCCAAGTTCATTGATCTTCATCTTGGTTCGTCGGAGTTTCGATAGTACTAAGATGTTCAGTTTGCTAATTCACCTTTTTTGCTACTTCTCATAGTGTAGTGCTGGAAGTGATCAACTTGATAAGAATGCAAAATCTCATGAACCCATTGTTGGAGCCTCTGATTCGCCGAGTTGTAAGTATAATTGAAATGTTTGCTCTTCATATATCTGTGATATACTCCCTCTGTCCCATTAGAAATGCAACGTTTTCCTTTTTGGATTGTCCCACTAAAAATGAAACGTTTCCTAAAATGGAAACATCACTCTCTCTACTTTTCCCCCTCTCTTACTTTACTCTCTCTTCATTAACTCACAAAACAACACTTGCATAAAATCCTGTGCCGAAAACTAAATGTTTCATATTTATTGGGATGGAGGGAGTATATTGTTTTGACCATTTCTTGTATTTTTGTTTTTCATTCCATTTATTGGGAGCATATATAACTTAGTCAGTTGATATCGTTACCACGTAACTCGTCATTAAATTCGTGGTGGCAGAAGCCTATATTTTACTCCATATATTTCAGAAAACAACGAGATACTCTATTGTTTAACACTCAGAAAAGAGATACTCTATTGTTTAACACTCAGAAAATTGATTATCTGCTTGCATCTAATTTGTTTTAGTGTCAGAAATTATGTTATCTTGTTTGTTGCACACCTTTTCCTGATTCCATCAATTAGATGTCTGTATTAATATCATCAACTACTTAAAATTGTGTGCTCAATTACTTCTAATATGTGTAGGCTATCTAGTATTTTCTTTTCCAGGCATAGGTTTTGATTGATGAAGGAAGACGTTTACTAATATTAAGTTTGTTTCGACTCGAGCTCTCAGGTCAATGAGGAGGTGGACTCAGCATTAAAGAAGTGTATAGTTTCCGCCACACGGTATGCCACCAGTCCTTAGTTCAAAGACACAGTTTTATTCATCGGGAATTTTCATACTGTTCATACACCATTATGCCCTTTGGATCAAATTTGCAGGAATTCTGGGAAAGAGCCATGCTCTTCTGATCCAAAGAGTATACAGTTACAGTTGTTGTTAAAAAATTTTAATGCTATATTTCTTCCCATTTTCACTGGGATCCGTATCGAGGGAGACTCTGGCACAAGTGTGGAAGTTGCTTTAGTTGACGTTCATACTGGGGAAGTTGTTTCTAATGGTGCTTAGTCCTCTGTAGATGTGGAAATAGTAGTACTTGAAGGATATTTTGATGGTGACGAGGGAGGTAATTGGACCCTCGATGAGTTCGCAAATAATATAGTGAGAGAGCGGGAAGGCAAAAAGCCTCTTTTAACCGGAGATGTGATATTGACCCTTAACAGTGGCATGGATCTGTGGGTGATATTTCATTTATGGATAATTCAAGCTGGACAAGAAGTCGTAAGTTCAGATTGGGGGCTAGATTGCTAGATGATGCTGGTGGTCTCAGAATAAGAGAGGCCAGAACAGATCCCTTTGTTGTCAAGGATCATTGTGAAGAATGTGAGTTCACTTCCTTGTCAATATGTTTTTTATTTATAACTCTCTCTTATTTCCATTGTTGTGCATTCGTTATGGCCGATGAAAGTGGAAACATAAGAGTTATATATGTAGATGTCTATAATGTGCAACAGTAGAGAGAATATTAGGGCCATGTTGGTTGACCTTTTTCCATTTTGTATTTCGCCTTTCAAGTGTACAAGAAGCACCATCCTCCATCCCTGACTGATGAAGTTTGGCGGCTGGAGAAAATTGGAAAAGACGGAGCATTTTACAAACGCCTGAGCAAGGAAGGAATTAGGACCGTGCATGATTTTCTGCTCCTATTCTCCTTGGACCCCACAAGGCTTCGAAACGTAAAGATACTATCAAACTCATCATATATTCATAATCATGAGATATGTTTAATATAAAGTTACATTAAGATCCATAGCAAGTAATAGTAAAAGTTGTTGAAATTCCTGTAGATCCTCACGAATGGCATGTCCACTAAGAAGTGGGAAGTCACTATGGAGCATGCTCGGACATGTGTACTGGAAAAAAAGTTGTACATGTACAACCCCGCATCTCCAGGACAGAATGGTGTTGTTTTTAATGTAGTTGGACAAGTGGTCGGGATATTCTCCAATGGCCAGTATGTGGCCTCTGATAAGTTGACCGATGATGAAAAGGTTACCTTATGCTATTTATTTACCTTTTTATTATTGATGTGTAATATTTTGATAGGATGAATTACTAATTATATTGTAATTGCATTCGGTGTTGAGTTCAGGCAGATGCTCATTAGTTGGTCACCTCCGCATTTAGATTTCATGAGAAAATTGTGATCATAGACGAATCGGCCCTTAATATGCCTACCTCTTCGCCATGCGTATCTAATGCTGAACCCTCCCAAACTTGCTCTCTGAGGGTAGTTACCAGCAAGATTCAACAACTTCTCAGAAAATGAGCACATCCACCTACTGTCTACTAGTAGATTCTTCCCCGGATTTTATGCAGTCATTCTATCCCTTTGGAGCTTCCAATAGCTTCGACTACTATCTTCCTAGTATCGACCCAATGGAAATTAGGTATGACCAGCCTCTAGGTTTCCCTAGTCAGGTCATGGACACCTCAATTTGCGGCACTGATACCATGGCCGGGGCATTCTCCCAAAGCGAGCATTTAAAGTATTTTGAGCCAGATTGTTCTCTACGGAGTCCCAATGATAGAAGTCATAAAGGGTGGAACTTTTTGGCGTGCGTATTGAGATGACGGTTCTCTGTGAAAAGAATCGTGTCTAGGAAGAGCCGGTGCTAGGTTGATATCTTGATGACATGCCGCTGTTGGTATATACACATGTTCGTCGTGACCATTCATTTGTCGAATGTTAAAATGATCTGCCCGACTAGATGTTGCGCGCAGTTATTATCTATAGAGAAGTTTGATGGAAGCTTTTATGTATAATTGTTAGTGAAAATGGGCATTCATTTATTTAGGGGGTTGAAGTTGAAGATATTTCTACTACTATTGGTATAAAACAGATTGGTTAATGAGGGTATTATTTCTTTCAATGCTTGATTCAAGCCAGTTTTAGTATTCCAATGCAAAATGTGTGTGAATTATTCTTCTATTTGTTGTCAATGCATTGTCTGTTTACGTCAATGATATTTGAGCAACTATGAGTAAATTCTAAATACTATATAATGAACACAATTTGACACAAATCATTGATTCTTGAATATTGCAAAAACTTTCAAGGAGATGCTATTACACAATATACTTGAAAAACACTTAGAAGAATACTTTTATGGGAAAAAAAGATCAAACAAGAAACATAAACAGAAACCTTTTAATACTAAAAAGATGTAACATAGTTACTAATCTGTATATACATCCGTATGTTGTGAAGTTTATAATCTATGCAAAAGCGAATACCCAGCCCTGTTATTGCAATGCCTGAGAATCATAATGCTTTGCATCTACATTTTACAAACCTTGTTGTCTTCACACATTTCTTTCTGCAAAATAAGTTAACAAAATCCAGTCGTTTAGTAGTTTCAAACATACAAATTTTTGTGATGCACTTCAATTCTCGTATGCCTGACCTACATGCTGTGGTAGCACTTTTCGACTATAAATAGCGTGGAAAAATAAGATGATATGCGAGATTGAAAAGGATGCATCATTCATGGATGCAAGCACATGCATACTTTTCTCCTCCTTGCCTCCAAAACTTCTTCTAGCGGTGGTCGGCCTGTGCAACGTCATAAATTTGTAAGGCATCAACATCAGTGAAGATCGAGATGTGGAAAAGGTGTCCAGAAAAAAGGAATGCACCTGTGACTTGAATACGATATTTAGCCCAAACTCCATAAAAAGCATCTGCAATGCTTGCAATGTGTGGGTCACACATTGTCATCAGTTCACTCAATAGATGAAAGAAGCTTCCAGTTGAGGAAAGAGACAGAGGATAACAGCACATTATTTGAAGATGTCGAAGATGGACTTACAGGTTCGTATTTTGTAATGGCATAAACTCATCCCAAACCAACTGCTTCATAAAGTTTTCTGAATGCCAGCATAGTGAAATCTCTTGTGTTATATGTTGCTTGAAAGTTGAAAGGCAACTCAACAAACTCAACCTAAATTCAAGAAAATTAACTTTCGGACGTACCTATTCTATGAGAAGTTTGTATGCATATATCAGCTACAAAAATATACATAAATGTTTATTTATGCATTCAAACATCGACCATAATAGTACTATTTGATAAGGTTGTATGAACACTCATCAAATTTAATAGTACTACTTGTTGTGAAGAGTGAATGCCGTTTCTGAGGGAGGTTTGCAACTTGCAGTTTCTAAGTTGATGATATAAAATTTTATCTGCACACATGACTAGCATTACATAGGATAGCAATATCAAACATCTAGGAACGTGTGAACTACCTTAAAGCCACAAGTAAACTAGATAGGACATCAACCATCAGAGAGTACTAGGAGTCCATTATAGGAAGATTTAACAGGAACATGTAAAATGAAATAGAGTTGACATGAAACTAAGAGTTAGAACTATAAAGAGTGAAACACATAAATATTAACCTCAACATCTTTCACAACAGTGCCATCTGATTGAATTGCGTGGATTTGTCCCACTACCTGTATTTGGAGGAAAATCGGAAAAAGTTAGCTACAGCAGAATCAAAAGAAGCATGTCTGTTGTAACTAACATTGCATTTCATCATTTTAGACAACCTTGGCTCATGCCCTTGAAGCCAAAAACAGATAACTCTAAAGATTCTTTTGCAAGATTGACAAAACCAATCAATATAGTAATAACTAAAAAGGATGAGAACATACAGTTTCATAATCAAGGCCTTGATTGTCCTCTGGACTGTACTCATCCGAGCTCATGTCCACGAATTTAATAGTTCGGTATCCTTCATTCCTCTCCCTCAGCATATTAACCTGGTAACAACATGATTCAAGGTAAAATTCCTTTTCAAAACACTAATAAATCAGATAACATATCATGATTCGATCCAACGATCACGAAAAATATCGTTACAACGTTGTGATTACCTCCCTCATACATAAAGAACACTCCCCATCATAAAGCATCTTAAACTTCCAATTCTCGGATGATCCCTCCCCACTTTCTTTATTCAGAGGCTTACTATCCACAGCAGATCCATTTACTGCTCAAATTGACAATCTCACTCCTAGAAATGACGAGAAAATTCAAATTCAAACGCTGTCGAACTCTACTCTCCAAATTTACACTCCAAACTTAGTCATCGGAAAGGAAAAATCATACTATCACATAGTATAATCGAAGATTTTGCCAAAAAAACAACATCGACAAAAAATTAAAGCCGCAAATCACTCACAGAATATTAAATCGAAAACATGTATGATATGTTCATACCCGATTTATAGCGAGGAATAAGGGATGGCTTGAGCAAAGGGATTGAAGCAGAGACATTGTGTGATGTTGAGAAATGACGAGGGACGGAAAAGAGGCGGGTGTTTGAACGTCTTCCAACAGAGATTGCTCCTCGTAACGCCATCAACGATTATTCTAGCTTTCGTATAGAGACATTGTATTATGTTGCTACCAACAGTTTTGTGCTTACGTGGCGCCACCGTCTTCATTCAAATGATTCGCGGGCGTCGGGCGGCGCTGAATTCGGGTAGGACTGTATTTGGCCCAACCCAACCTCATATTATAAAGGGTCAAAAGTGATAATACATAAACAATTTGGCTATTTCGAAAATAAAAAGAAGAAAGCTTCCCACATCAATAGTGTGTGCACAAATCGGGGTAAGAGCATCTCCAATAGCGGCTAGCCCACCGGCTTGCCGATTCGCGTCGCTAGCCGGTCAGCTAGCCGAACCATTGTAATCGGCCAGCGCCTTTTCGGCGAGAAAATAGGCGAGTGCACGCCGATTTGCGAGCGCTGGCCGCCATTGTGGCGTGCCGATCGGCCAGCGCAATTTTTTATTTTTATTTTTTTGAAATTTTGAAAAACTATATATACGCGATTTTAGTTTCATTATGCACCACTTGTTTTAACAATTTTTCTCTCTCTCTAAATTTCTGTACAAGAGCAACATCGAGCGATGGACAACAACAACGAGTCCAGTCCGGCGACGAGCGGATCTCAGACTCCCACGGTACCCGTGGGGTGTGGATGGGGCCAGATGGGCGGGATGGGCGGGCAGATGGGCCAAGGGTTTAACATCCCTTGGCAACGGTTGATGGGGTTGATGGCGGGCGCGCAGGGGGATGCGGTGGGGGATGTCGGGCGGGGGCAAGGCTACAGCGGCGGGCAGGGCAAAGCCGGGGTGGGGAGGTATGCCCCAGATGCCACAGCAGATGCTTTGCAACAGATGATGGGGATGATGTCGGTATGGCAGGGAGGGATGCAGCCCGGGATGCGAGGGGTCACCGGGGGGGGACACGGTCTATCGCCCACTCTTGATTTTTTTGACGGCTTCGTCTCACACGTCGACCCCGGTGGAGACGCGGTTCATTGGGGATGACCGGTTCTCATTGCATGAGCTGGGGATCGATATCGGGGAGGCGGACACTGCCATTCCAGCGGGGGAAGTAGGGGGGTTCGGGCCGCGCCGAAGCAGAAGAAGACCAAGGGAAAGAGCAAGGTGGTCGGCGAGTCGTCGCAGCTGGCTGTTGACGACACCCCCACGCAGAGGAAGTGGACGGAAGAGGAGTATGTCGCCCTAGCCAAGGCGTGGTTGTCGGTTTGCGACGATCCGCCGGTTGCGAACAACCAGCGGATCGTCAACATGTGGGCTAAGATTAGAGCAGCCTACAGGAGGTACCGCCCGCACGGTGGTAGGCTGTCGACACGCACCCCCACGCGAGAGGAAGTGGACCCGGAAGAGGAGTATGTCGCCCTAGCCAAGGCGTGGTTGTCGGTTTGCGGCGATCCGGCTGGTTGCGAACAACCACGTGGATCGTCAACATGTGGGCTAAGATTAGAGCAGCCTACAGGAGGTACTGCCCGCACGGAAATGACTTCACCGGGGAGGAGTGCCGGAAGGAGTGGGAACGCATCGAGGGCCGCGGTCGGCCGATTTTCGGGGTTGTACGCCAACGCCCTCCGCATGATGAATAGTGGGCAGAATTGAGGAGGACGCCCGGAGGATAGCGGAGAGTCGGTTCCCCAAGCCGGGGGTTTATAAGGAGTTCACCTTCCGGGAATGTTATCTGGTGCTGAAGGACTCCGAGAAGTTCTGGGCGGGGGTCGACGCTGGGTGGACGAAGAAGCAGAAGCTGAACTATTCGGCAATTACAGTGGCAGCAGTGGCGGTTCCCACGACCTCCCGCCGGATGCTGAGGAGTTTCCGTCTCCTCCATCGTTTGCTCGCCGCACTCGCCCGGTTGGCCAAAAAGCGGGCGCAACGGGCAGCGAGGGGATCCCCCCCTATCGCCCCGGGAGGTCCAGTCGGCACCCCCCACCCGCGTAAACCTTATTCTCGGGTCAAAAAATGCGGGAACAGATGTACAAGGTCTTCCAAGATTGGAGGGCCGCAACTGACCCCACGGAGAAGAGTTTTCTTCACTCGATGCTCGAGAGCATGCGGGTCGATTTGGATACCGCGAGGGCACAGATGGGGGGCTCAGACGCGGGCTCAGATGCCACCGATGTGGAGGTCCCAGATGGCCGCGGCAACGGCGGCGACGGCGATGAAGAGTAGAGAGAGACGGGGCTCGTGTGTGGAAGCCCGATTTTTTTTTAATTATGTACTTTTTTTATCTATGTACCTTTTTTATTTAAATGAAATGAATGCATTTTCCCGTGTATGTCTCGTAAATTTAATTCCGTAAATAATCGTAAATTTAATTGCGTAAATGTAGTTGTTTTTGAATTATTTTTATTGCGGCTAGCCTGTTGCTGGCCTTAGGCTAGCCTATTTGATTAAAATGATGATGTGGCAGGTGGAATTTTAGTGCTGATGACGTGGCAGAGAGAGAGGCTAGCCTGTGGCTGGCCTATTGCCATTGTGGATGCTCTTAGTGTTCCAAATTGATACGTTTTGTCAAATTCCTTTAACACCATTACTTTCTTAGGAGTATTTTCTCTTTTTTTTATATATATATTCACTCCCAAATCTCCATCCATTTTAATATTAGAATCAGAATTCCCCTAAATCTCCCACCATCTTATATCTATAGACATAAAGACGCAAGAATATAAGCATAAAAATGTTCTTGACTCAATATCAGTATGAAACCTTATTCGTACAAAATATTCGTATGAAAAGTACTCTTATCACATTTTTGCCATTTGCAATTTAGGAGAGTGATCAAATACTAACTCATCATTTAATTACTAACTACAATTAATTTAAGGCCATAGAATTTTAAAAAACGTATGGTCTACAATTTATCACGTGTAATTTTCGTTTTTATTAATTAAATCAAAAAAGATAAAAAAAACTCCAAATTAGGGTTTTGGATGAAAATGTCAATACAATGTTTCGAAAATATTAACACAATACTTTGAGAATGTCAACCCAATACTTTAAGAATGTGAACTCATGGCTAATATTGGCATTCTACATGTATTATATTGACATATTTTGTATAGTATGTTTACATTTTCTGCTATACGAAAAAATTAAAAATTTTCGAATTTTTTAAAAATTTTGACGTCGGAACATATGCATGTAGGATATCGTTGGAATCCTTATAAAATTATCTTTAATTTGATATATGTTATATGAATTTAAAGTTTTGGGATTTCTTTTAAAAGTTAGTTATAACTAAACATGTAGTTAATTGACATTAATACCCCTATTGATATTTTTTGGAATTAATTATATAGCCTTATTGACGTTTTTCGTTGATAGTATTGATATTTAAAAATTGATGATCTAAGCCTTTAATTTGAATATCTAATTGCTACTATTTAGTTGTAGTTAGTAAGTTATAAGGTAACAATATAACATTCTCCACCATCTATCACTGCAAGTCTGCAACACTTCCTCCTCTCTTGCTCTCACACATACAAAGCAGCCCACCAATCTCCATCTTTCCCCTTCCCTTTCTTCCCAACAAAATTTTTTATCGTATCCAATTAAGTTTTTTCAAAGCTTTTGTAAAAGTTTTATAACTATGCATTGACAGAGAGCAATAAAAAGAAAGGGAAGATCCATGAATCTGGAGAGAGAAAAGAACGATCTTGAGTTCTTTGGAGTTCTTCATAGTGATTTCTAGCAATACACAGTAAGTCATCTTCTTGCTTCTCACAGTGATACTAAATTAATTTGTAAATGGGAAGAAAAAAGAAGAGAAGTAACTGTGTTAAAGGGATTTGACGGAATGTATTAATTTGGAAGACTAAGTAAATATTTCGTATGAAATATATAATTTAAAATTTATTGTACTAATTGAAGCAATAGCGAAACAAATCTCAGCAAACTGTCTCTTCTATCTGAACCCTTGTAGAGGAAAAGAGGTGAAAAACATGGCGTTTTTGCTCAACAAAACCGCTCTCTCCGCACTCCGGTTCAATTCCAGGTACGTCTATGAGCTTCGCATTTCAATTGGGTTTTTTTTCTCTCGTGGTGTTCAAATGTGGAAATAATCTAGCTGTAAAGTTTGATGGGTTTGATATGACAATTTGTACAGAAATCAAATGATTCGCTGGCACTCTCAAGGCGTGGATTTCATGTGGAGCCAGGGATTCGCGAGAAGGCGGTGAGTGATTTATATTTTGTTTCATTTTGGTATTGTATTTATTTTTATTTTCATGCTAGATCGTATTTAGTGTGGATAATTGGATCTGAATTGATGCGTGGGTAATTATATGATTCTATTTTTATGATTGATTGTGAATTTTTAACCGAAATTAAGAGTTTCAGCTTTTGGGTTTGCGGAAAATCTTTTCATTCTGTGCGATGTTAGATGTTTCATCTGTATTGAACCAACCGAATATGGTTCGAGATGGAAAATAAGAAACGATAAGCAATTAGTTGATTGCCTCGTATTGATCATAGTCTGAAGTTCAAGATCGAATTTTGGATTGTGGATATAATTAGAGGATTTGAATTTGTATTGAATCTATTGATAATATTGAATTACAAAAGGGTTTGTTGTTTTACTTGTGCCAATTCTGGTTCTTATTTACAAAATTACAATGATTACAGCAGTGTTATGTTTCAGCTGTGGTAGCACGCATTCATACTTCATTTATAATTCAGTCAAGAGCTTAATCTACTGGAAAAGAAGCAACATAATTTGATGAGTTTACTTTTCTCCCTGAGATATCCTATTTTTGTAATTGGAGCTGGCTGGGAGATACATATTCTTAAAGGGCATTTAGCATATCTAATGATTATCTCTCTCTTTGAACTTCGATGTTCTTGATTTGTTTTTCTGTTCATCCCTCTAATAGTTCTTTCTTAAATTTCCAATACAATGTTTTCTGCCTCGGGTCCCTATCACTTTGTTGTATGCATCTTCATGTTTCAGTGATCACTTCTTTCTTTCTCTCCATCTATATGTATTTGGAAATTATATCGAGGGTCTGAAATAGTATGTTTTATTGCTTGCAATGTGGTATGATTGAGTTGATAAGATTCCAGAAGGATTTGCATGATGATATCTTTTTCCTGGCTGTTGTATATTTCCCCATGCACTTGTGGCTTTTGTCCCATGTGGTATTTACCATATCTTGAATGATTGAATTGTGTTTCAGCTCTTGGCAGAGGACTCTTCTCTAAAACGCTTCAAATCACATAAGCAAGGAGTACGGCGACTCAAAGTTGTAGGAGATATTCTTACCGTTGTAGTTGTAGCTGGTACGTTTATCCTTTAACACCAACTCCCAATTAGTTTATCTACTCCGTAGGCTGTATAGCTCTTTGTTTTATGGTTTTTACCTTCTAGAACTTTAGTAATGCAGTTGACCAATAAACCTGAAATGTGTCGTTATCAGCTATCCTGATGATTTTGTATGACACCAGCAAGCAATGCTTTTAAATATGAATTAACTTGATCACCTAGTCTTCTAAAACATTTAGCTGGGATTATGACTGACAAACAAATCCGTAGAAATGCTTTTGTTTCCAGCCTCGAATATTTGAAAAGTAGCATTGGTTGAAAAACTTACTAGTTTTACTGTAAAACAGCTCAGTGGAAGTGTTTTGGTATTTATGTATGCAATATAATATGCTGCAAACCTTTTGTAAAGTACTCCATTATCTAAGCAGTCATCAGTTGTATCAAGCCATAAGGACTTTTGCGTTCTACTCCATTTGAAATTCTTACTTCAAGAGGGGGAATCGTTTTACTGTGGTTTCGATTGTTGAAAAGAGTTACTATGCAATAAGGTTTGTCTAGCTTCTTGTCATTTAACAGGGTATCTGACCTCTCTCTCTTCTTTTTTGTGATGCTTGTGCTCAGGATGCTGCTATGAGATCTATGATAGAGCAGTTAGGCGAGAGGAAGCTCGTAAGAAGGCAACTTAAGAGTGTGCGCTGCCCGATCAGTCAGTTTGATATTTTTGCTCTAGCAACTTGTTCGAACTCTATTGCTGGTTTGAAATAAATGCAAAAAAACTCGTGGTGCTTTTTAGCTACAAGATTGCAAGTTGAATTTTTTCTGTATTGTACAGATGCAATTTATTGCATTAACTTGCTCACAAACTATATACTACTTGTGTTGAATCTCACTCCGGAAATCTCTTAAATGACTGCCATCCTGGTAATAACATTATCTACTTGGAAAATGGTTTTCTTAATGAAAGTCTAATACATCCATTTTTCGATTTAGGGGGTGAATTATATTGCTAACTATTTAAGTTGCTAACTCTATTAACTTATCAATACAGTGTATTAAAAATGTCAATACGGTGACATTAAAATGTCAACATTAAATATCAACACATTATATTGAAGTTCAACAAAATTATGTGTTGATATTTTAATGTCATCACGTTGACATTTTTAATACAGCATTGATGAGTTAACAAGTTAGCAATTGATTACACCCCTTCAATCTAATGTTTAAGATTTAGTCCATCGTGATTATGATTTAGTTATTCATATACCACTACCTTCAACAAGTCGTTTGAAAATTTATGCTAGTAAGAATGTCATTAACTTAATTTGTAATGTTAAATGCGTGTTGAAATTATTAAGATTAAAGTCCAATTTTGGTCCCTTACATTTGCCTTAAAATTCTTTTTGATCTCATACATTAAGTTTGTGACCTTTTGGTCCCTAACATATTGTTTTGGTCCCAAACAAGATCACAAGCTTAATGCATGAGATCCGAAAAGAATTTTATGGAAAATGTACGGGACCAAAATTGGAGTGTAGTTCTAGATTATAATTAGTTATTAAGTTGATCAAACATTTTAACTGTTAATTTTAACAGAGAATGTTTATTTTGAACTAAAATAATATATTGAGGACCAAAATATACTAAAACAATATGATAAAGACCAAAAGATCTTAATGTATTAGACCAAAAAAAATTTTAGAGCAAAAATTGATCTTTAGTCGATTATTAAATGAGTCAACATTCGGCTATAATGGGCCACTACTATATCTAGAATTTAAAAGACTCTGTTGATTAGTCGCGACTTGTGAGTGATTAGTGCTTGATGTATAAAAGAAAGTTTAATTTTATTTTATTGTTTTAATTTGTCCATTAAAATTATCAATAGAAAAATTCACTACTTTTTTCATGTTTGTTTTACCTATTTTTTTCCTTCTCTAATACTCCCTCCATCCCCGATTAAGAGTCACACATTTCCATTTCGGTCCGTCCCCAATTAAGAGTTACACTTCATTTTTACCATAAATAGTCAATAGGTCTCACATTCCACTAACTCAATTCACTCAAATTTTATTATAAAACCAATATAAAAAAATGGGTCTCACATTTCATTAACTTTTTCAACCAACTTTTCTTTATATTTCTTAAAATTCGTGTCCGGTCAAAGTGTAACTTCTAATGGGGACGGAGGGAGTAATTTCAAACGTACAAACGCTTTTAAGTTTTAACAGTAAACTAATTTGATTTTGTCATCTTCTCAACCGATTAATGGCGGCTTACGCAGCTCTACTTTCTGTTATGAATACCGTTGATTACATCCAAAACCACCCTCAACCTTCAACTTCTCTTGATCATTCCTCAATTCAGTTACTCCGCGGAAACATTTGCTTCTTCCTTGATTTTATAGAAACTTATTCTTCTCATGGTCATGGAGGTATCAACGAAACTGTCGATGATTTGGTGAATCAGATTGCAGCTGCAGCTCATGTCGCTGAAGATGCATTCGAATCCCACGCCATTTCTCAATTTCGTGATGGTGGTGACTCTCTCGATCTGCACAAGGTAATTGTAGCAATGGATCTTCTCAGAGATAAGACGTTGAAGGTGAAAGAGGAAAGGGGGCTCAAACATCATCAGCCAACACCTAATTCATCAAAACCCCCAATTTCTGGAGAGACAATTATGGTTGGATTTGATGACAACTTAACACAACTCCTGGATGTGCTTACCGGAAATGAGTCCAGCCGCCAAATCATCTCAATCGTCGGCATGGCCGGAATTGGTAAGACTACACTCGCCAAAAACACTTTTGAGAATTCAATCATTATTAGACGCTTTGATGTTCGTGCTTGGGTGTCTGTTTCCCAGGATTATAATTTGTCAAGTATTTTCCTAGGGCTTCTTTCTCACCTAAAGGAACTCACTAGCAATATTGAATTGGTTGCCAATGAAAGAGATGAGTATCGATTAGGAGAGCAATTGTATAAAACTTTGGTGGGTAGGAGATATTTGGTTGTGTTGGATGACATGTGGAGTGTTGAAGTTTGGGACAAGATAAAGTTCTACTTCCCTGATGATGGCAATGGGAGTCGCCTCGTTTTCACTACTAGGTTTTCAGATTTGGCTGTATATTGTAGTTCGGTTTGTGTTGAGATGAATCTTTTAAATGAGTATGAATGTTGGGAGCTATTATGTGTGAGGGTATTCGGACATGAAGATTGCCCTGTTGAACTAGAGCTAATTGGGAGAGAGATTGCTGCAATGTGCAAAGGGCTTCCTCTGTCAGTTACTGTGATTGGAGGGCTTCTTCAAAAGTCAGCTAAGACAGTTGAATATTGGCAGGATGTATTAGTGAATATAAGATCAGTTTTGAGTTCCGGAGAGGGTGATCATTGCTTAAATGTGTTGTATTCTGGTTATACCCATTTGCCTGCTCATCTAAAGCCGTGTTTTCTTTACATGGGGACGTTTAAAGAGGATTCAGAGATTCAAGTCTCGCAACTCACCAGACTTTTGGTTGCAGAGGGGTTTCTAAAACCAGAAGGTAATCGAGTCTTGGAAGAGGTTGCGGAGGATTACTTGAAGAATCTCGTTGATAGGAACCTTGTTGTAGTTGGTAAGTTACATAAGAATGGAAAAATTAGATCTGTTCAGATTCATGATCTTGTAAGAGATCTATGCATAAGTATAGCAGAAAAAGAGAAGTTTTGTCCTGATGGGAGAGTTTGGTTTACGAGCAAGGATTCTTGTGTAGAAGATGTGTTGCAGAAGTGTAAGCTGCGGTTCTTTGCTTACAACACACTGTCTTTGAACTCCTTGTTCGTGCTTCCTTCTTCAATATCCTTGCTTTGGAATCTGCAAACATTGATTATTGGAGGAATAGGATATTGTCTAGTTAATGCACCAGTTGAAATTTGGAATATGTCACAACTTAGGCATGTTGTGTGCAACAATATTCATCTACCCGATCCTCCACCAAGTGACGGGGGTGATGGCTTTTGCATTTTGAGAAACTTGCAAACACTCGTGGGAGTAGTGAATTTCAGATGGAGCGAGGAGGCGTGCAAGAGAGTCCCCAATGTCAAGAAATTGCACGTGAGGTTTCATGATAGCTTCGCAGGTTATGAAGATTGCTTGTACCTAGTCTATCTCCAGAATTTGAGGTGTTTACATATGCTTGAATCACTGAAGATACAGTTCCCTTTCTGTATATTGCAATATCCTATGGATCTGCTGAGCAAAAGGCTCAGTTTCCCCACTTGTCTAAACAAGCTGCATCTGATAAACTGCAGTCTTACTCGAGTAGACCTGGCAACGATTGGTTCGTTGCCCCATCTGCAAGTTGTTGAGCTAGAACACATTTCTGTTTTGGGAGGTAAGTGGAGCGCTGTGGCTGGTGATTTTCCTAGTCTCAAGTGTTTGAGAATCAACAGCTGTGATCTCGTGTATTGGGGTGTAGAGGCCTCTGCTTTTCGAGTCCTTGAGAGGCTCGTTGTGGAGGATTTGTGGCAGTTGAAAGAGATCCCTGCAGAGATGGGAAAAATATATACACTTAAACTCATTTATTTGCATCACTGCTCCGAGTCTGCGGCCATTTCAGCAATGGAGATCAAGAAAGAACAAGAGAGCTTTGGGAACGATGACCTTTTGATTCAAGTCAACATCTCTTTCTACTCCAGTTATGGTTTTCTGGTAAGGGCGAAAGAAGAGGGCTTACCCATCGATGTTATGCGATACAGGCCCTTTTGATTATATTAGAAACAGCCTGTTATGTGTGCACAAGAGTTACAAATGGCAAATGTACTCAATAAATTTGATGTATGTTTTGTCCCACATCGAAAGTGGAGAGGAGTGTTGTATGAGTGAATCAGGTATAAATAAAGAGGGAGGGATGTGGAGGAAAATTGCCTTAAACTAATGAGTAAGGAAAACAAAGCGGCAGGTGAGAACCAGCCGCCGCATCTCCAATAATGGTGCATGAATTTATGGAGGGATTATAGGCTAGCCGGAGGGATTATAGGCTGGCCGATGCGTAGACGCTGCCTCTTTTGCAGAACTTGCTCAGGCGGGCCTCTCAATACCCACCCCTATTTCAGTTTAATAATTTTAATCTTATTAATTAAATTATTAATCTTTAATTAGCCTAATTTAAACTGGAATATTTGTTTTTAAACCATTATTATTTTTATAAGGTAATAAATGTATTTGTTTACTAGTCATCATATACTTTTGTTGATTACTTGATTTAATCATAAAATATACACTTAGTTGATTTATTAATTTCTCTACATAGAATTTAGAAATTATATTTGTTGTTGTATATTAAGTTTTGAATGAAATATTTTGTCCGGTTAGACTTCAAATCCAAATACAAACCAATGTCACAAATAATAAGGTGGAGTAATAAATTATACTCTCTCCATCCACCGAAA